>NC_139699.1:31402845-31630345 GCF_964188405.1 Protomyctophum parallelum
TGTGAATTTGTAGATCAGCTATTTTTGTGACTTTTTGTCCCACTGTCATACAACAATGTATAAAATAGGCCAGGGCATCAATTTATGAAAAGACAAAGAAATGTATAAAACATCTCAGGATTTTTCCAGTCGTCTGTTGGTTCCTTTTAGTAATTGATGATCTCTCTCTCTCTCTCTCTCTCTAGTTCTCTCTCATCTTCACTGGGCTGCAAGTGACTAAGGAGGAAGTGGATTTTTTCCGGCCTGTGTGAGTCGCCACTCTCATAGACCTTAGCCAAGACTCAGCATGCCATGGCATCCTTTAGTGAGACACACACGCACGCACGCACGCACGCACGCACGCACGCACGCACGCACGCACGCACGCACGCACGCACGCACGCACGCACGCACGCACGCACGCACGCACGCACGCACGCACGCACGCACGCACGCACGCACGCACACACACACACACACACACACACACACACACAGTCTCACACACAGTCTCACACACCCACTCCTGCCAGTCCTCCCCATAACTTTGGCCCCCTGGTTTGTTTACTAGTTCATTCAGTCTCACAGAGTTTGAGTAAAAGGGAAAGACAAAGTAGAAGCTATAAATTACAGCAAACTTCACGTGGTCAGTGTGCTACTGGCTATGTGGTGGGTCAGGATAATGCCCTACATGTGTCTAAGGTCAGGTGCAGGGATCTCAACTCAGTCAGGGAATGTTTGATGTTGATTTCTAACACCTGAGATTTCTAAGCATAATTTTATTTAGTTTTTTATGGTTATATTGCACAGAAAATGTCAGATTCAGTGACAGTGTAATGTGACAGTCTAGTACAGTTTCACTTGTACACTTGAAATTATACCACCCGTGCAAAAGCACCAAGTTATCCAATCGCTACAACAACTCCATTTTGAGTGTATGAACTCAGCATTTATCATTAGGTTTGTATTGTGTTCACAATGTGGTAACTGTGGGATGGAACTGACAGCGTTTTCAATTGTGCAGAGGGAAGTTACTCACTCCAATCACGTCGTGCTGGCCTTATCTTTAGTACAAACACAATGCTCATTGTGTTGTGCATGCAATGATATCCCCGGTGAACAACTGTGTCAGTGTGAATGGGAAATGCACATTGTCAATTGAGAAATAAAACAACAAAACGATCTGTTTTGACTGGAATGTCAAAGTGGACTGAGAATTGCATTCACACACCGTTCATGATACTGTAACTGCGTTTATCATGAACGTTTATTTAGTATTTTACATTCTGTGTGAGCACAAATAGAAGTGAAATAGTGCATTGGGCAATATTGCCGCAATGGTGTCGCGTGGGGCGTTGAGGCACTGTTCACAGAATGAGGTTAGAGATTCAAGAAATAAGCAAGTTGAGAAAACCTGTGCATCCGCGTGATACTGCTGACAGCTTTTCAAAAAGCGCTGAACGTTGAAGCAGACTTTTCTCCTGCCATGATCTGAGTAGTAAAACCGGAGTGACTTTAATAAGTACTTTAATAAAGTACTTTAGTATTGTTTTTATGTCGGGGCTGAGCCTGCTGCTCTACTACTTAGCTGCCTTACTGTACCACCACTAACTAATGGCAGTGGCCCAGGAAATGACTGTGGTTCACACACACACACACACACACACACACACACACACACACACACACACACACACACACACACACACACACACACACACACACACACACACACACACACACACACACACACACACACACACAGAGAGAGAACGTACAGAGCAGTGGTGGAAAGTAACTACTGTATATGTACAATTACTTAAGTAGGCATACTGTACAATTATTTCTGTATTTTATTTTATTTTTATAAGTAAAACATTTGAGTACTTTTTCCACCACTGTGTGTACCCACACCCACACCCACACGCATGCACGCACATATGTATACTGTATGTACGTACAGACTTTACAAGCCTACATACCTGTGCAGGGACCCCTCCTCCTCTCTGTCTACACAGTGCTCTTTCACCAGGCGCCTCTACTTACTGTTGGCTCTGCAGAGCCTGGCTCAGTCTCCAGCGAAACCACAACCATCTCCTCCTCCTGTGCGTCTAAGAGGCCCTGTCCAATGGCGGAAAGTAGCTAAGTAGCCTACTATCTACTATAGTACAAGTAAGACGCGCAAACGCGGGAAGCGAACGCAGCTTGTAAATTGCAATAACAACAATTAGAATCAATTACGTACTTTTTTTTTCTTTTTAGTTAGTAATTTTTTTAAGTTTTCTACTGTGTGTGTGTGTGTGTGTGTGTGTGTGTGTGGTTGTTTGTATGTGTGTGTGTGTGTGTGTGTGTGTGTGTGTGTGTGTGTGTGTGTGTGTGTGTGTGTGTGTGTGTGTGTGTGTGTGTGTGTGTGTGTGTGTGTGTGTGTGTGCTACAGCTGCGCCCTCTGGTGGCGGGCGGGTGGTGTCACAGCGGGACAGACAGACACACAGACAGACAGACACACAGACATGATCTGCAGGGTCTCATAGTTAGTGCTCATTGCATTCGCAACTATCTACTCAAGTGCTGTACTTTTTGAGGTGCCTTTACTTGAAAGGGATATTTCACTTTAAAAAAAAAAAAAATGGTCATTTCATCGTCTACTCAGGCTTATGTGAACACTCCAGACAGTTTTTAAGTTGCTCGATTCAGTATTTCAATATTTGATATTAATTTTAGCTGCCCCGCCCCCTTCCTATACAAACCCATTGTAACATCAAACTCCATTTTAACCTTAATTGAAAACACCTGTCTTTTTTCTGGATACTGTCCTTCTAATACGTGAGGGTGCCGTGGTTTTTCATTTAATGTTTTCATTTATTTTTAATATATTTCTTTGATTCTTTAGTCCTCCGTTCTCCAGGAGTCCTCATTATTTTCCAAAAGGAATTATTAAAAATAAATTAAAACAGTAAATGAAAAGCCACGCCCCCAGTATCAGTCACCAGAAAAAAGGCGGGTATGTTCGATGAATGAAGTTACAATGGGTTTGTATACACTGACACCACACAGCGTATTCAGGGCGGAGTCACCACCCCCAGGGGAAGTTGTGATTTGCTCTCGTTCACTGCAATGCAATTTGCGGCATTTCCAAAACAATATTGCGCAGAGTAGCGATTATCAAAAGTATTTGCAATGCCATACGTTGAAAGATCTGTTTCCCGTGGACAAGGCACGTTACCTCCGCAAGTTAGATATTATCGGCATAGATGTTTGTCCGTATGTGATTAAGGATTGGAATAAGTTGCATTGGCAGCCATAGAAAATTCTTACCCTGGGCTAAAACCGGATGTGACGTTTTTGGGCGTTCCTGTCTTATGTGGTGTCAGTCTATCGGAAGGGGGTGGGGCAGTTAAAAGGAATATCAAATATCTAAATACTGAATTGAGCAACTTCAAAACTGGGGCGTTCACATAAGACTGAGTAGAGTAGACAATGAAATGACCAAAAGGTTTTTTTTATATATAAAATATCCCTTTAATTATTTTCATTTTTCAAATCCTACTCTCAGTCTCCACTGCATCTCAGAGGCAAATATTGCACATTTTACTCCACTACAATTATTTATTTATTTGTTTATTTTGCATAAACACACATCAACCACTTAAACCCTATTTTAGACTTTGGCTACGGATGCTTGAACTGAAGGTTGCCTCCTTTAAAAAAATATATTGTCTTGTACCATGCATACCATCAATTGTATAATAGACTTCGGCTATTTAAAAGAAAGTCACAGCTTGACAATCTATAGTACTTTTACTTTGGTACTTTAAATATATTTTGAATCCAATATTTATGTACTTTTATGTGAAATATACAAGCCTTTTTGCTTTGTGGTATTGCTACTTTTACGTAAGTAAACCAACTGGAGTACTCCTTCCACCACAGGTCCTATCAAAGTAAAACAACCTGGAGTACTCCTCCTTCCACCACTGGTCCTATCAAAGTAAAACAACCTGGAGTACTCCTCCTTCCACCACTGGTCCTATCAAAGTAAAACAACCTGGAGTACTCCTTCCACCACTGGTCCTATCAAAGTAAAACAAACTGGAGTACTCCTCCTTCCACCACTGGTCCTATCAAAGTAAAACAAACTGGAGTACTCCTCCTTCCACCACTGGTCCTATCAAAGTAAAACAAACTGGAGTACTCCTCCTTCCACCACTGGTCCTATCAAAGTAAAACAAACTGGAGTACTCCTCCTTCCACCACTGGTCCTATCAAAGTAAAACAAACTGGAGTACTCCTCCTTCCACCACTGGTCCTATCAAAGTAAAACAAACTGGAGTACTCCTCCTTCCACCACTGGCCCTATCAAAACGCCTCAGAGCACTTTTAAATCCATGTTGCAGTAATGGCTCAGCCAGGGGGAACGATTGTTCCACAAACACTGTGGAATGCCTCAACACTGAGTCAGCACACACTTTAACGTGCATGCCGTGCACGCACATTCACACACAACACAGGCACACAAGTTGGTGGCTCTGGTGTTTTATACGACCAAGAACTTTCACTGAAGCTCAAGGAAAAATCACTTTCTCCTTGAGTCGTCTTTTCCAGTTACGGCCTTCTTTTCTGAGTTCACCAATTTTCCAGAGCCAGCACTGCTGTGTGTGTGTGTGTGTGTGTGTGTGTGTGTGTGTGTGTGTGTGTGTGTGTGTGTGTGTGTGTGTGTGTGTGTGTGTGTGTGTGTGTGTGTGTGTATGCACGCGTGTGTAGACTGTAGAGGGCTGTGAATAGCCTACTCTCCATCTGTGGACCAGATAAAAGGGAGAGAAAAACGATGCATGTGATGAGTGAGGGTAAAAGTACAGGGGAATGAGGGAAACAAAAAGAAATGCGAGTGTATGTACTCTACGTATATATGGTCGCTACTGTATGCCAGCTTCAAGTATGTGACCCAGTCTGCCAACATGGCAGTAATAAAGCAGAAGCTCTCCTCTGACTGTCAGGGGCTGCTGGAGTGCAGTAGACATGGAGGATGGTTTGTTTCAACTCATTCCAATGGATTCATTGAATTGCTAACAATGCCACTGTATGTGCTCTGTTGTTTATGTTGTGTTCATGTCTGTTTGCATGCAGTGGTATGACAACATACACTCACTTTCAGAAGCTCCTATCTCACTCATCAAGCAAATATAAGTTGTGTGGTCAAACAGCATCCGCCTCAGGCTATTATGTTTGTTTAGTGACAACAAACTCACCCTCAAACCCTCACAGCTATTAGTGCAACAGCCGCAGACTCGCTTATCTCCCACAATTGTGTGTTTTACATGACATTCTGAAGTAAGCAGGTTATGGTGATTTACGTAGCTGTGCTGACTCTTTGGACGTCTTCTGACAGCATGTCAGACAGCACGCGATGAAAGATGACATATTGCTGCCCTGGACTCGAAGCATTGCAAAGCAAACTTTGAATGTCAGCGGTCTCGATTCGGCGCTCATTTCTAGTGGCTCAGTGACCTTTATGTGGAGGTTTCGCAGCAGCATGTTATGCTGCCGGAGTCTCTGTTGAGCCTGCCAACATGTGGCATGGATTGAGTTTCTCCCCAACCAGAGTAGCGTCGACGGTCAGCCTCCTCTGATTCATAACGAGGTGCGTCCAACTCCTCCCTTTTGAGATGAAGGACGAGGTTGGTGAATGTGTCACTTTGTGGGTACGGTCCGTGGTATTTGGAGGACTATGAAAAGGAATACGTGTGTGCATGTGTGTGTGTGTGTGTGTGTCAGTCACGCACGTGCATCTGCTGGGAGTGGTGCTGTCTCAGGAGCTCTCTTGTGGAGTAGTTACAGCTGAGCTCCACTCACTGTGTGTGGTGTGTGGTTTAAGCCAATGGACTCCAGAGATTAGAGTATAGAAGTTTTTGGGAGAAGAGAGAGAGAGAGAGAGAGAGAGAGAGAGAGAGAGAAATACCCCAAAGACTGGCTCATCGCTTCCCTTCCCAGCATGCCCTGTCCCCTTCCAGTCAATATCACCACTATGATATATATGTCACGGTATAGACTCATGCCTCCAATACCTTGAGCGAAGCCATTCTTGTATTTCCCGTCCATCCTCATTTTCTGACCATTCAGCAATGACAGCCAGTGTTGCTAGTGGTTCCGCCTCTGCCTTTATTTAATTTGTGCCAAGAGCAGAGAGCTACTACAGGGGAATCAGTGTTGTAGCCCTCCTAGACTCTAAACAAGATTAAAATGTCAAGAGGGAGTGAGAGAGACAGAGAGAGACAGAGAGAGAGACAGCGCTCTATGCATATCAGTATTCAAAATAAAATGCCCAGCTGTTTTGCACACCGTCCCTGTGTGTTGTCAAAAAGAACACTATGCCAACATGTAAATTCCAACATGCTAACCTGTCAGCTCAAATGTGGAGACAAACGAACCCGAAACCAAACAGGCCACCGTTTACATCGTTACCTGTCTCACTGCTTTCTGACTAGAGTGTATAAAACACTAGTACACATTAATATACATTATTTTCTGGGAAGTCCACAAAGATCACGTACATATCTCAACTGTATAAATGATAAGTGTAATTGTATAAATCCTGTGTTTGTTTTTAGAGCGACGCTAGCCCCTTCACTGTTTACAGCTTTCAGACATGGCGTGATTGGCGTCATGTGGCAGCCAATTCTATGGAGTTTTTACGTTTGTCTTATCCCCCCCCCCCCCCCCCCCCCCCCGTGACGTCATCAAAGTGTTGAACCTTTAGTTGTGTATCTCTGCCAAACGTCTCCTCTCCCACTGATAGTCGGCATTATGCTTTCTGGCTCCCTGCCTCTTCCAGATGTACAAAGAGACAGACAGACGGCAGGCCAGATGGACAGACAGACAGTCAGAGAGTTTGACACACTATGAACATAGAGAGAAAGAGCTAATCCGATATACTGTACAGCCAGCCAAGTCAGTGCCACGCACGCAAGCATGCACGCAAGGACACACACACACACACACACACACACACACACACACACACACACACACACACACACACACACACACACACACACACACACACACACACACACACACACACACAGTCACACACACACACACACACACACACACACACACACACACACACACACACACACACACACACACACACACACACACACACACACACACACACATTCACATTCACAAAGTGACTTTATAAATCCAATTGACTAAGGTAAGGTTACATGCACTAAGTGGGATGAAGAATGCCTGAAATATGTTTTCCCTTCATATACAGTATAGGATATATTAGCACACAGAGAATCCATATCTATTCCTGATGTGAATCAATTTCAAACAGCCACAGTGTCTGTCTCACACAGAAAACAAACAAGGGAACAAGGTGCAGGGTTTCTGTTTTAAGATCGGGTAAGGGTTTAATGACTGCAGTGTGTTTCACTGTTGTTCTTACGATATCCTCTTGGAAACGCATCATTGTGCTTCTGTGTTATCTCCAGAAAGTTCTTTCATCGCCCTGGCTGGAGTTCTGAACAGGACCAAAAATGTACCTACTGTACAATGTTCAGAAAGCTGGAAAATGATTTGACAAGAGCATATAAACCTTTTAAAACTGTGTGTGTGTGTGTGTGTGTGTGAGTGTGAGTGTGTGTGTGTGTGTGTGTGTGTGTGTGTGTGTGTGTGTGTGTGTGTGTGTGTGTGTGTGTGTGTGTGTGTGTGTGCGCGCACATGACTGTTATCTTTCACCATTGCAATAAAAGTCTAAGTAAGCCTTCCAGAGCCATACATGAGGCCCATAGGGGAAGGAGCCTATCTCCTGTTTCCTTAGCGTGAGGCCACTTGATGTACTGTACAAGTACACCCCCTGGCCTGGACATGACTCTAGTATGTCACAGGGACCCTATAGTCTCTTGAGAACACCATAAAACCTCTCTTAATGCACCCACACAAAACATTACATTACTCACAATTAAAGGTAATAGTAAATACAATCTCATGCTCTGAGTGGGAGCCTCCAGCGACACTGGACGTGTTGATGAGTTGACTGACCACACGTGTTGAAGCTTGCCTCTTGAATTATAGTTAGTTACACACGCAGGCAGGCAGGCACGCGCGCACACACACACACACACACACACACACACACACACACACACACACACACACACACACACACACACACACACACACACACTTGAATTCTTTTACTTGGATCTGCACAGAAAGCGCAATACATAATAGATCCAAAGAAGGTTAGATTACGGTCAAACCAGATACAACTGCTGCACACAGATGATAGAAAAAGATAGCCCATTGATGACATACTACTATATACGAAGATTTGACAGATGATTTACTTTGATCTTTTTTCTTAGCCACTCAAGGATACATTAAGCATCGTCTTCTCCAGATAGACAGACTGCCCATATAATAATAGCTGAGACAGAACAGTATTTAGCCAACTTTTTAGCAATTGTCTTTTGCGATGCTCCCAATTGCAGGCCACGCAAGTGCGCGCGCACACACACACACACACACACACACACACACACACACACACACACACACACACACACACACACACACACACACACACACACACACACACACACACACACACACACACACACACACACA
This sequence comes from Protomyctophum parallelum, assembly GCF_964188405.1. Lineage (NCBI taxonomy): Eukaryota > Metazoa > Chordata > Actinopteri > Myctophiformes > Myctophidae > Protomyctophum > Protomyctophum parallelum. The sequence goes on from NC_139699.1 coordinate 31,411,462, forward strand.
CACACACTTTTGTGACTTACTCCTACTGTACCAGTAGCAAGCCACCTCCTCAACTTCTGAAGCTGGATACTGGATGAAAGTGTCTCAACCTAGGGGCTTATTTGCCCCAAAAGTCTAGCCACACTTTTGACACATTCTAGCAGAGAGCTGAGATGTGTAATTATGAGTTATTAGTGTGGACACTGGACAGTTCTTACCTGGAGAGAGATCTCCCTCACTCTGCTCTCCGGAGTCCGAATCCATCCTGTCCCCCACCCTCAGGTCGCTCTCGAGCTGTGCAGGAGAAGATATGTGGTCCTACTGTCTCCCTTTTCCTCCCGTTCGATTCCCAGGGAGCCTTGCGATTCCTTTAACCAGAGGGAAAAAAACACCCTTTATTTTTCTGGAGAGCTAAACTTCTCTCCTCTGTCCTCCCAGTCTAAACCACAGAGACTGACCCACTGCAGCTGTGAGATGTTACTGAGCACTGGGAGCCTGAATGCTATTCGCTGAGCTTTCCTTTCTCTTTTTTTCTTGGCACTCTTTCTTTCTCTCTCTCTACCCTCTTTTCTTACCTCTCTAAAAACTGTGCTGACTCCGTTAGTCTCCTCTCTTGCCCTCCGCTCATCTAGTTTCCTTCTGTTTCAGATCCCTCCCTCCCTCTGCTCTCTCTCTCTCTCTCTCTTGCTCCCTCCCTACCTACTTGGTCCCTCCCTCTCTCTCATTGTCACACGCTTCCTCTTGACGATTTCTCCTTCTCCCACCCTCTCTCTCTTTCTCTGCTGTTCCATTAAAAACTCTTTCCCTTCCTATTTCTGTATGCTGTATGAGTATGTGCAGTCTGGCTCTCTTTCTCTATTCCTCCCTCTCTTCTGTCTCTGGGTAAGAGTGCCGTCTGTGTTTCAGCAGTGCAATAGGGGACTGAGGGGAGATCGGGACTTAAAATTCCTCTCCACAAGTTAAAATCCCATTTCCCCTTGTGACTCTGTTTCACATAAAGTCAACCATTAACTGGGTTTTACTGGCTACTGGTCCTCTCTGCCTGTATTCCATTTGTCTGTCTGTCAGTCTGTCTGTCTTACTGTCTGCATGTATACTACTGTGCATCCATATAGCTGTCACATCCCACTGGGTGGCTATTTTGGATACTGGGTGTGGAGCACAGCTCCTGACTCGGAATAATTGACTAACTTACAGTTTAAATAACTACTGTAGTATGTAGTCAGTCATCACTGATCTGAAATGTTGCTGAAAAACACCACTGTATGTGCACATGTGATACAGTTCATTAGTGAACTCAAATTACACAACTGCAAAGTTACAGTTACACTCCTACAGTATACCTCAGGCTTTTTCTACAATGGTGGAAATTAACTAAGTACATTTACTTAAGTACAATTTTGAGGTACTTTTACGTTACTGGAGTATTTCCAAATTGTTATACTATTATGTTTACTCCACTACAATTATTTGAAAACTTTAGTTGCTAGTGACTTTGTAGGATTGGTTATTAATACAACACATACATTAACCACTTCAGCCATACATTTTGGACCTTTTGAAAATATGTTGTACACATTTGAAAACGTGTGAAAACCTGTGAAAGGTTCTGCATATCGAGTACTATTACTTTCGGTACTTCGAGTACATTTTGAATTCCGCACTTATACTAGAGTACTAGAAGAGTATTTTCTACATTGCAGTATTGACACTTTTACGTAAGTAACAAATGTGAATGCCTTTTCCACCAGTGTTTCTATAGAGCGATGGAAGGAGCTAGAGTAGGAGGAACGGGTGCAGGTGGGTTACTAGTGACTGTTGGTGGTTCAAACACAGCGGGAGGTGATACCATCTCCCAGTTGTGGACATGACGGCCACAGCATGACCACCAGGCACCAGATGGCCCTATACTCACCCACTGCCTTGGGCCAGTTATCTTCAACACAGTCTGTTTTGAAGTGTGTGTGTGTGTGTGTGTGTGTGTGTGTGTGTGTGTGTGTGTGTGTGTGTGTGTGTGTGTGTGTGTGTGTGTGTGTGTGTGTGTGTGTGTGTGTGTGTGTGTGTGTGTGTGTGTGTGTGTGTGTGTGTGTGTGTGCGTGTGTGTGCGTGTGTGTGCGCGTGCGTGCGTGTATGTGCGTATGTGTGCGCGTGTGTCTGTGTACATGCATGCGTGCGGGCACACGTGCGTTGAGTGTATATATATATATATATATATCCCAAGGCCATAAAAACACATAAATATACGTATAAATGTTAATATGAACATGACTTATATACTCTTCTTTTGAGTATTTGTATTGCAAACTATTAATTTGATTCTGTTATTCAGCTGGCTAATAAAGTTTTGTACAAGCATTGATTGCGACAGTAGGTCGCATTTACTATGAAAACTTGCATTTACGTGTGTCACGTCACGCCTCCATATATGGTCACGCTTTATGACATCACACCTCCATATATGGTCACGCCTTGTGACATCACGCCTCCATATATGGTCACGCCTCATGACATCACGCCTCCATATATGGTCACGCCTCATGACATCATGCCTCCATATATGGTCACGCCTTGTGACACATCACGCCACTATATATGGCCATCTCCATATATGAGGATCATGACACTGACCTCATCTAACCCTATAACCATACATGGAGAAGACTGGATCTAGATCTACATATATGGAGCCGGCCAGCAACTCTACATCTGTCCTCAAACCTCAAACCCTTTAATCTCCATATTGTATTATGGAGCTGACCTGTTCTGACATTCCATATATTGATCCTTCCCCTCCCGTCCTCGCCCGTTCTGACATTCCATATGTTGATCTGACCTCATCAGACCCTGTATACTCAAGACACACTCCATATATGGCCCGTACAGAATTAATTCCATATGTTGATCTGACCCCCCATGCCGAGAGAAACGAGGAGATGTATTCATCTTTGAAGAGCTAAGAAGAACTCTGTTTATTCAGACAGGAAAACAACAACAACCAACCTGTCGCACATGTAATTACGTAAGCACCTCTGGAGGTGTGAATTAACTCTTTACTGAAACCACATCTATGGATAACAAGAAATACTGCCTCTGGTAAGTAGAACAAACTGTATTATAAGTGGTTGCCGACAGCGGGACAACCTACGGCCAACAGGTGGTCCGGTCCACCATGGTCAGGCGCTAACGTGGTCAAAACTCAAAATGGCGTTCAGGAGAGTGAACTGCTCCAATGGGGCCTTAACGTGGCCATGGATCTTTGCACGTTGGCATGGAATGCTACACAGGTTCTGACCCAGTTGCGAAAGTCATTCCTCATGCCATGCCAGAAAACTTTGCCGCCACCAGACGGCAGACGGCTTTCATGCCTGGGTGTGAGAGGCTGTGTATGGCATCAAAAACAGGTCTCCAGACCTGCGGCACCACAGGACGAGGAACTGCCGTAGATACTGTACATCACAGAGCAGCATCTAATCGTGCATCCATGCATGCACTGACCACTGTTCTGTATCTTATTAGGATATTGATCCCGCACACGTTCTTGAACGTGCAAAAATACTTTATTATAATCAATGTTTCAGTCCTTAGAAATTAATCAGATTTTTTTTAAACAATCCTACAGTAGTATTCTGTTTTTCCTTTTTTTTCCTTAAAAAAAAATAAATCCTAATAAAAGTAGGCCTATTTGTGCAAGCTCAGGTGGGACTCACTCTCATTTTATGTCTGGATATCTGTCGCCAAAACACTTAAGGTATACAGTATAGTATATGCCTTCAGTACTTCAGCCTTCAGTACAACAATTTCAGTACAACAGTTTCTATCCTTCCCCCCCTCTGCCACTCAGGTGGAAGAGCGCATCACTGCATGCCTGGCTGACATCTCACAGTGGATGTCCTCCAACCACCTCAAGCTGAACCCAGACAAGACTGAGCTTATCTTCTTCCCAGCTAAGTCCTGCCCTATGCGGGAGCTAACTATTTCTGTAGACAACGCCCTGGTAACGTCTGTCCCAACAGCCAGGAATCTTGGTGTTGTCCTGGACAGTCAGCTCTCGTTCAAAGCTCACATCACAGCTGTCACTCGATCCTGTAGGTTCACATTCTATAACATACGACGAATTAGACCGTTCCTCACCCAGGAATCAGCTCAGCTCCTAATCCAGACAACAGTCTTGTCAAAACTCGACTATTGTAACTCCCTCCTTACTGGCCTACCAGCATGTGCACTTAAGCCTCTCCAGCTGATCCAAAATGCCGCAGCTCGCTTGGTCTTCAACCAGCCAAAATTCTCACATGTCTCCCCCCTGCTCCGCTCCCTCCACTGGCTCCCGGTCGCTGCCCGCACAGAATACAAAACTCTGATGCTGGCATTCAAAGCAACCAAAGGTATGGCTCCCCCATATCTTGCAAGTATGATTGAACCCTACAAACCCTCCCGCGCACTCAGATCAGCCAACGCAGGGAAGCTGGAAGTACCCTCACTAAAAACGCCGGGACAACGCTCCACACGTCCCAAACTCTTCTCCCTTCTGGCTCCAAAACTGTGGAATGCACTTCCCATTGCAGTCAGAACTGCAGCATCACTCCCAATCTTCCACCGTAGTCTGAAAACCCACCTTTTCAGACTCCATCATGGCCCATAGCACTTACCCTACCCCATAGCATTTCTGTAGACTTAGATAGCATTTGATACAGACTTATAGCATGTTATGTAGACAGCACTATAATTGCATTGTATATAGTCATAGCACGCCATAGTACTTAATGTATAGCATAGTAGTATATATGTATAGTTTATATGTATAGTTTCATTATATAGATATTCCACTGTTACTTTCTTAGCTTACGCATGTTTCATGATAAATGCTTTTATGTGATGTATTCCCATGCTTTTTGTTCTTGCTTATTGTAAGTCGCTCTGGATTAAGAGCGTCTGCTAAAGGCCTAAATTGTAAATTGTAAATTGTAACAATGAAATTGAAAAATGTTATTGTCAATCTTTAGCTTTTGCTAGTGGTGTGTCAAAACCAGATTTAGCCAGGCCTTGATAGGACGGGAGGGAGATAATGGTCCATTGGGGCCAACCACTCTCAGTTCTCATGGTCAGACATGCAAAACAGAGGCAGTATGTATGGTAGGTTAAAATTATTCGGGTTTGGTTTATCCACACCATGTTGTTATCAATGGTAAATGGTGCATGCAGGTGCCGAGCTAAGAAGCACTCAACAACAACCAACCTGTCGCACAGGTAATTACGTAAGCACCTCTGGAGGTGTGAATTAACTCTTTACTGAAACCACATCTATGGATAACAAGAAATACTGCCTCTGGTAAGTAGAACAAACTGTATTATAAACCTGGGCAAGAATGTAGTGAATTATAACTGTACTTAATAATTGTCCTGTGTGTGTATTATCCACCACTATAGCGCTTTTAACAAAGCGCTTTACATAGATTGTGCATTATACATTTACTCATACATTCACTCATTCACACTCACACACGCACGCACGCGAGGTAGTCAAATGCATGGTCACTACTAGAGGTAGTAGCAAATGTAGTCCAGGCGCTTTTCAAGCACCTGGCAAAAATACAGAATATTATTTAGTTTGAAAAATATCAATGATTCTGTACAGCATAATCGGAGTAAATATCGTGCAGTGTGTACGAGCCCTAAGTGACAACACTCTTCTCTCATGTTCCATGAGAAACAAAGGAGCTGACTGTATGAATAGGCCATGAACTGAGGAAGTTTTCCTTTGATCCATTTCCTTTTTCTAGCAGAATGGGATGTTGTTTGTAGTATTGCAATTTACACTCACATCCATTGTTGGTTGTTGAGGACAACTCTGAAATACAATACATTACTGATTAGCCAGTATAGTCACTTATGTCCAGGACTACTTTGTTGTCAATGGCAAATGTTTGGCTGTTTTTGCCAATGTTCACCCATTAAATACGATAGTATAATTTCTAAGTACTGTATGTGATGTAAGTCTATCCTTAACATTAGTCAATGAAAAATCACATTGAATTGAATATACCCTCTCCGGTAGACGTTTCCATAGTAACCGGGCATGTCTTTTAATAAAGTGCTAATCCACCTGCGGACCAGCTTCACACAGACAATATGGCCACTGACATTAGCATGTTTGTGTGTCTGTGTGTGTGTGTGTGTGTGTGTGTGTGTGTGTGCGTGTGCGTGATGTGCGTGTGCGAGCGCACGCATGCTTGCGTGTGCGTGTGTGTTCAAATCAGACCGTCCATGAATGCACAAAACACTTTACCAGTCCAAAGTGTACTGATCCATCTACAGTACGTGATACATTTTCAGAGGTTCTATGAGAGATAGTAGGCTAGCTACTCTGTCTATAGTCTTGCCTTGATAAACCTGCCATATGGATCTAGGGAGAAATGGCACAGCAGTAGCCCAAATAAAAATGTAAAATGTACATCTGTCTCATAAGAACATGAAATGAAGAACTAGACTTCCAAAAGAGGAAGAGGAACAGATTTCATGGCAAAGTGCACAATTTCCTGCAAGGCAAAGTGCATTAGTAGGCTACCATCAACATTATGCCCAAAAATAATAGGATTAGGCCTACGTATCCCATATTCTGGGGGTACATTAGCTGGAAGTAGACAAGCTACAAGGACAAGGTCACAATGCGTTACACATTCGCATACAAAGAGATTTGGTGTAGTATAATATGGGGGAAAAGAGCGGACCAAGTTCAGAGCCGACCCAGAGTATTAGTTTATTAATTAATAAAGTGTGTATAAAGTGTGTGCTAATGCTGCTAATGTGAAAGAGAAGACATTTTGTGCTACAGAAGCACAAGCTGTAACATGGGGGGATTTGGGTGGCGGTTACATTACCATTAGAATGGTTTGCAAAGCCAATGGAGTTTGATTCATGTCCTTTTTCATATGCATATTGACACACAATCATTCAATACGCATGCTTGTTTTATGCACCACGCACACGCACACGCACACAGTCAGACTCTGTTACCACAGATCTATCCAACAGATGGCTGACACTGTGGAGCCAGAGGTTTTACAGTGTTTCTCCCCCAGTCTGCTTCCGTAATCATACAACACATCCGATCAGTTCCTCGATCGGCAAAGCTCCCCCTTATCTCCTGCTGTTGAGAGACAGTGTCGATAGGCTGACATAGCATATATTTCTAATTAATCTGTTACATTTTCTGGGGGGCCTAATCCATTATCTACACCAGAACATCTTTATGGAAACGTGAGTTGCTATTCACAATTTCACATGCATGCCTTGTGTTGAATGCACTGCATTTATCTTCACAGTGTGTGTGTGTGTGTGTGTGTGTGTGTGTGTGTGTGTGTGTGTGTGTGTGTGATTGGTTAGATGGTGGTAGTGATTGGAGTCAGCCTTAGGGCATCAGCTTCAGTACAGTCAGGCAGTGATCATTAAGACCTTCTCCTACTACTGCAGCTGACACGCTGACACACTGAGACGTTGACACAACCAGGCAGGTCATTGATTACATCATGTCATCCCTTCATCTCCGCAATTATCATTTCATACTACACCTTACACAGTAATCCATTGTTACAACCAGGCCCGGCGCCAGGATGAAATGACAGAGGGGGCAATCGGGGGCAGGTATTGGACATGAAGACAATGCGCCACATTTTCATATCTATAGAGGGCGGAGGCGCACGATTTCGTTGGCTTCCTTCCTTTCAATGCCTGGAAATGTACCATTGTTTTGTCTGTAACTATTTGATCTAAGGGGGCAAAGAGGTTGATTTAGGGGGGCAAATACCCCCTTTGCCCCTCCGTGGCGCCGGGCCTGGTTACAACTGGATTGGCATTATACTGACGGCAGTACGTCGGAGCCCTGAGATTCATAACCGGTACTAACTTGTAACTTCTCACACTGTCACCCTGTAATTGATTATCATTATCCATGCACGGAACTGTACACTGGTATCATATTATTTCAAATACCACCCTTGGAAATGCTGCTCAGTTTTCTATCCACATGGTACATAAACGGTGGGACTATGCAATCAACTAAGTACTGTACATTTATTGTTATTTTATTATTTTATTTCTTTATTGGAGTATTTCAAAGTTTCAGTAGCCTACTTTTACTTCTACTCCACTACACTATGAAATATCGGACAGATCTGTCTTGAGCACATAGAGATACTATAGAGATACTGTGTTACGATTTTCGGGATTTTTGGACAGAATCTGGAGGAGTAATAGTGCAATAGTAATCGTTCAAGGTTTTTTATGATCCTAAAATTCAAGGGTTGAATGTTGGGGTACCATTGAAAACCTTTAAGGCAAAACATTCTAATTTGAATGATGCTTTAAGTAGCATGTGACATGTCAAACTAGGGGTAATTCATGATACTGAATCAAGTGCAAAGCATTACCGGTAGTTGTTTTTTTAAGATTTTTTGGGGGCTTTTTCTGCCTGTTCAGAACGAAAATACATTGCATGGATGCAACTGGGACGTATCCTCAGTGATGTATCCCAAGGTCATCAGGGTTTCGGGTCTCGCGAACATCATACCCCTCACTCAGGTGACACAGCCGGGGTGATCAAGTCCCGACTTACGTCCCAGTAGCTACCCTCAATCAGACCCACTAGGGAAAGACCAGGGCCACACAATACGTTGGAACCACTCCGGAACTACTATGCCAGGACTGAGAGGTATACAATTCTGGCATGTGGAGGGACTACTCTGTGGGTTGCCTCCTGTCCGGGCCCCTGCTACGTCTCACCAGGTCCACTCCTGCTCTCACCAGTACAGCGACAGTGTTGCACCAGACTCCCAGCACCAGACACTTAATTCAGGAGTGGTGGATTCTTGAGCCGCAATGGTTCTGCAGTTTCCACCTGGGCAACGGTAGCACTGCAGGCTCCACTTGCGGCTCGAATGGCCCTAAAGGCCTCATTGAAGGTTTTTGGGCTTCCTCCTCACGGAGGATGCAGGCTGGGGCGCTAACCCATTTTGAATATAGACTGACAGGAAATGGGGAGAGAGATGGGGGGGTTAGACACACGGCAAAGGCCATCGGGATCTAGGGCCTAGGTGCCCGGACGGTTGAGCTAACCGTCCGGGCCTGCATTCGTTTGGCACGATTATATACAGTAGGTTGTCAATGGTACCACAACGTTCAACCCCTGAAGTGACCACATGATCCAAAAGGTATATAATAATCAATTCTTAATATGGATAAAAAATAGCCTTGAACGATTACTATTGCAATTTATTTCAGGTCAAATCTTAGATTGACTGGCCTACCATGCCTTCGGCCTGGTGGAGACAATAAATGTAATCTCTGTGACACCTCTATAGGCCGCAGTCTGCCTTCAAAGATGAGGAATAATGCATTGCATTTTGCCAGGAAATGTTTGACCAATGACAAAGCTTCCAGGAAAATCTTTGAATGCGGACTGCAGCCCCTAGAGGTGTCACAGAGACTCAGAGAGTACATATTTTTGGGAGAGTATAACCCATTGCTGGCTGTCTGAAGAAGATTTTTTTTTATTAACTTTGACATATTATTGCTTATAGCAACATTTTGATACCGATATTTGTGCACTTTATTTACTCAAGTACACTCAAGTACAAGACTTTTACTTGTAACAGCGTATTTCTACATTGCAGTATTGATACTTTTACTTATGTAAAACACCACTGTGTTTACGCTAGTAGGGCTTCATCACACAGAAGTAGGAAGTGGTGCTCATCTTCTAGGAAGTCTGGCATTGGAAAAGAGAATCCAAATATATGGCACTCAAGTGATCGTTGTAAGTATTTAACTTGAAATCAACGCTGCCCCGTAAGCTTCTTTTATCTGTTTCCAAACAAATTTTTAGATTATGTTCTACCAGAGACTTAATGAACAAAGTGATGATCGAATGATTTCTAATTGGTTTACAATTTACAATTTACAATTTAGGCCTTTAGGCAGACGCTCTTAATCCAGAGCGACTTACATTAAGCAAGAACAAAAAAGCATGGGAATACATCACATAAAAACATTTATCAAGAAACATGCGTAAGCTAAGAAAGTAACAGTGGAATATCTATATAATTAAGCTATACATATAAACTATACATCTATACTACTATGCTATACATTATGTACTAGCATAGTAGTATAGATGTAGATGGATGGTAGATAGATGGTTTGAAATGAAAACAGTAGAAAAACTCAATTCAAGGTAAAATAGCAGCTGACGAGGAGTATAGGCCTAGGATCTATCAGTATGTGAGATGAGGATTTCTGTTTGATTTTGCTCATTATTTTCCTTTGTGCAAAAAAGAAAGAGAATGCTTTTACTTTCAACTTCCCAGAGAAAGATAGCACAGAGAGAAAGTGAAACAGACAGACTGGCAGATGGCTTATTTTCTATAATGTTATTGTACATCGAACTTCATACTTTCATAGCATCATGATTCATGAGAATGTTACTGCAGGCGATGCGGCTTCCACTGAACTGTCTTCCTGGTGATGTACCTCAAAATAACGGGTCTCTCTGGGGATACACACACTCACTCACTCACTATACTGTACATTACACACACACACACACACACACACACACACACACACACACACACACACACACACACACACACACACACACACACACACACACACACACACACACACACACACACACACACACACACACACACACACACACACACACACACACACACACACACACGCAACAGCCATTGATTATCTATAGGACTTTGTGTGACTCTTCCAATCTCAGGCACATTTGATTCAGCACAGCTGCTGCCTCCCAGGTGGCAACACTGGATGACAAATTATTCAAATCTAATTGACACACACACACACACACACACACACACACACACACACACACACACACACACACACACACACACACACACACACACACACACCCTCGTGAAAAGATATAGGCCTACCGTCAAATATTTACTGATCATGACATTAATACTGTGGGCCCCCCATATTAATACTATGTCTGTGTGCAGTATTTATCAACACTGCACATGCATATACAGACAGACACAGAACAGATGTACAGTATGTGATCAGAACATGAACATTTCTTCCTTTGGGATATGATGATGAACAGTTTTCTTCCCTTATTTAGGCTTTAGAATGAGGGTAACTCCCAAATCACCATGCTCTGTGTCTTAGCGCCCTCTCTTGTCCACCATTTGCAATGACATGGAATTCTGGACAAGAAACCAATAGCGCCAGACAGTGCACAGAATCTTCGCCTTAACAGACGTCACGTCACACTGATAATAAGCAACACCATGCGCGCGCATAAAGGCAGCAGAAGAACACCACCTCTCATAAGATGCAATGGAAAAGTTTCTAACTGCACTCACATGTAAAAAATGCCCCATCAAACTTTCAGATGCTGTTTTTCTCCCAGTGTGGAGGAAGAATGATTAGGATAATGACTTGTATTGTGATCTCTCGCCCTTATATAATCCTTGGTTTCTGTTGTGTGAACAATAATTCAAAGCAGTTGTCCTCAACCGCACCTCCAGTCGCTGTCATAAGAACGGGAGGTGCGCTCATGATCACGGCAGCAGAGCCTGTTTGTCCACGGCTGCACGCGCACCTGCAGCCCATCAAGTATAATTTATGCTTCGTCCCGCGATGGTGTCGCGCACGTAGATCTCTAAGCTCACAACAGTGCATCCGCGATGCGATGTGATCTCATCTTATATCAGCTGTTCTCTGTGCGCAACACTGTTGCGCTTTGAAGTATAAATGTCTCCTAGGGTGCATCTCACTAGCCAACACACAAGAGTGGACTGAAACCAGCGCTCCCCAAAACAATAGGTTTGGAGATCTGTTGGGAATTGATTACATGAAACAGTCCCAATGTTTGTAAACAAATGGTCTATTGTCTCATCCATTCAGTGAGTTCATGCAGTATTATGCAAGTCTGTCATTGCATGTGTGAATTCATTGTAGATTCAGAAAGAAATGTCACGTAATACCATAAACATTGTCATGAAATAAAACACAAAAAACAAGTCCCAATAATTTATATTTACTTCAGTTTTAGCATATCTATGTACATTTCAGAGCACACATAAGTGTAAAACACACAAATATAACTTAAACAATAGACATTTATCAACACCCAGTCAAGAGATGGTACTCTTGTCGTTAGTGAAACAAACAAACAAACAAACAAACAAACACAAATAATCTTGTCACATTCCTACTTTCTGACAAAATCTTGTTTTCTAGGTATAAATGTCATGGTGAGAGCCCCTGCATCGTGCTCGTGCTCCACGGGCTGCTGTGATAGGTTGTTGGTCTGTGGGAGACAGTCCAGTGTCATGCCATTATGGGGGCACACAGAATACCGCGACAGCAGTGTCACCAGGATGGATTTCATCATCATCATAGCGATGTGCTTCCCAACACAGGAGCGAGGACCTGAACCGAATGGCTGGAAGTAGCGGCTTGGAACCTGGATGTAAGAGGACAAAGGATAAAGAAACTGTCACTCTTCTATTGTTGAAGTTCTTTGACATCATTTTGAGGGCTACATACAGTATATTATGTGTTACAGGGAGTATATTTAAAGAACTCTTACATTTTTCTCAAAGTTATCCAGGCTGAATTCATTGGGTTTGAGGAAGAACTCTGTCCGGTACATGCGGCCAACGTTTAGAATGATATTTGTTCCCTTCGGCACCCGGTAGCCCTCTATGATGTCATCAGAGAGGGCCCTTCGCATGGTGAAGTCCACCACGGGATGGAAGCGTAAGGATTCATTGATGAAGCTCTCCATCACTGGTAGCTTCTGAAGATCAGAGTTCTGAAGCTCTCTCTCACCTATACACAGGGACACATATGATATCTTACAGTAAATGCCAAGTCAACTCAAGTCAGCTTAATCACTGTTACAGTCTCAAAGGGGCCCAAACGTAAGACACCCTCTGACAGGTCAGAGGCTGACCTTACATTCCTCCATCAGGCAAGGAAAAACGCACAGTAACATATCTGTTACAAATGCAAATTTAAAGAAATGGTAAATATCATGTGTAAGCTCTATACTGCTCAAGAAGTTTGAAACAGCCTTGGCGAATTTGCTTGTTATTTTTTGCCTTGTCCTCTATATTATTTTGTCTGTTATACTTTTGTGTCTATATAAAACTATGTTATGAAGCTATACAAAACATTATGATTATTTGAGAAATGGCTTTCAAGGGAAATCCCTCCGTGGGTGGCTGTATCCAAGGCAACTTAAAGAAGAAGGGACACGTTCTACGCCATGACAAAGACTCATTGAGAGGCAAACTGGATCTAGATGTTCGATGGAATGCATTGAAGTAAATGAGAGCTGGCTGAACAGAGCCAACAGATTCAGGTGAAGGAAAATAAAAGAACAACACATCACACTTTGTTGATTTTGATTTTCGATGTGCACACTATAAGTTTGGCTGCTCATTGTGGGTTGTCATTCAAAAAATGGTTGACAGGCTGTCAATAATTGACAGTTTCACAATGACGGTTGGCACAGTCAGAAACATAATCTGTGCTCTGCCATAATACAATTAGTAAACACTGTAGTGTGCACATAAAAAAACAAAACAGCACCAAACAATGTGTACTTTTATTTTCCTGACCCAATTTTTACAAAAGTTGCAATGATTCAATAGTGTTTAGTTATACACTTGTCCACACAGCTCTCATTGACTTCAATGTACACCAAATCTCTTTGGCAAAAACAGACGATCTACAAGCTCACAATGCGTCACAACGTGATGCTTTGTGAGCTTGTAGATCGGCTGTTTTTTGGGTGAATGTTCCCCGGCTTCCCCCATCTTCAGATTCACATACTTACGTAATATGACATGAGATTCTAAACATGAACGATGTAATTCAGGGGTGTCGTGGATGAAAAGGTTATTTATACAGGGGTCGACCCCTGAGCCAAAAGAGAACCACTGATCTAAGACATATGGACCCTCCAGCCGTTCTTACCTATAACTGTGTCTATCTCCTGCAGAACCTGCAGCTCTACATCAGGGTGTTGTTTGAGAAGCAGCAGCATGAAGAACACACTGACTGACAGAGTGTCTGGGGCAGCGATCACCATCTCCAACACACACTGCCTTACATCCTCGGCTGACAGCTCTCCGTGATTCTGAGGACACACACACACACACACACACACACACACACACACACACACACACACACACACACACACACACACACACACACACACACACACACACACACACACGCAAATTCAATGCATGTTTTAAATTGTATTTAAGTTTCCCACAGTTTAATTTCATTCAACTTATATATCTATATACAGGTGCATCTCAAATTATTTGAATATCGGGGAAAAGTTAATTTTCTTCCATAATAGAAAATGAACTAACTGACCAGCCAACTGGCCTGACCTGAACCCAACAGAGAATCTATATTTTATTGTCAAGAGGAAGGTGTGAGACATTAGATTCAACAATGAAATTGAGTTTAAAGCTGCTAAGCTATAGCAAAGCAAATCTGGGCTTCCATAACACCTCAACAGTGCCACAGGCTTATCACCTCCATGCCACGCCCCATTGATGAAATAGTTTGTTTAAAAGTAGCACAGACCACATATTGAGTGCATCAAATAACATACATTTCAGATGGTCGACATATTTCTGTATTTTAAAGAAAATATTCTAATATTTTGAGATAGGATTTTTTTATTTTCATGAGCTGTATGCCATAATCAAGATGACAACAAAAATGTTTTAAATATTTCACTTTATGCGCAATTAAATTAGAATATATGAAAGTTTTACATTTTGAATTTGGAAGAAAATGAACTTTTCCCACGATATATATATATTTTTAGATGCACCTGCGCGTGCACGCACGCATGCACATATATTCAGAGTTTCAGGCTGACCTGTGCAAAGATGAGCTCTGCTGTAAAGTTGATGTTGTCCAGTTTATCTGCCTCCTGCAGAGCTCTCCTCTTCTGTTCAATCAGACTCCCGATGGCATCCTGCAGTTCCTGGCTGGGAGAGAACAAGCAACCATAAGGACCATGCCGACTTGAACCGGCTGATAACATCCAAAGCAGGTGAGAGAAAAAAAGATAGATGCCGTTTGCAATGTGATGCACCGCACTTACGTTGTTTTCTTGTGCCTCTGGTGAATCCAGTCAAACTTGAAGTAGATATCTGGTTTGATCAAGACAGTCTGCCATGTCTCAAAATACCTGTTGATCTTCAGCATCAGCTCCTTCTCTGGAAACAGCAGAAAGAAAGGGAAAAAAGAGATTGCTTAATGAATAGAGGCAAGGTTACATCTAGTAGTAGTGTATCACTAGCCACTAACACGTGTATGTTTACTTTGGACACACTAAAATAAGCAAATTTGTATCAATTAAAGACATGAATAGTGACTGCTACTGACTACTGTGGCTTCTATTGTGTAACTTGTGTTGTGGTCTACCCACCATTAAGAGGAACCCCCAAGAACAGTCTATTGGAGATGTCCACCACGATGTAACGCAGCAGACTCAACACATCCACCTCAGTTCCTTTGCCATCGGAGTGGATCTCCCCCAAACGGTCCAGATGTCTGTTGGTTGAGGACACGCATACCTCCACTGTTTGCTGCAGCCCCGGACCTGTGAGTGCTGCAAAATTAAATTAATTACTGTCATTGAGGAATCATTGATTATTATGAGACAGTTGTGGAAAAGGTACTCTCAATCATTAAAAGTAATCAATAAAGCAATGTAGAAATACTCTGTCACAAGTAAGGTCCGGAATTCAAATGTAAATATTTAGTAAAAGTAGAAAAGTATTGGTATCAAAATGTACTTAAAGTACCAAAAGTAGAATATTCATTATGCGGAATGTCCCATTTACCACATTATAAAAATCTTTTGAAAATAGTAGATCTACAAGCTTACAAGATCGGCTATTTTCAAATGAGCCAAATGTGTATAGGGCTGAAGTGGGTAATGCATGTTTTGTAATAATAATCTACAAAGTAACTAACTAGTAACTAAAGTTTTCTAATAATTTTATTAGAGTAAAAGTATATTATTTGCCTCTGAGATGTAGTGGAGTAGAAGTAAAAGTACAGAAAATTGGAAATACTCCAGTAAAAGACAACATTGTTACTTGCATGAATGTAGGCTATCTTAGAAACTGATGAGAGAAATGAGGCACGATACAAATGCAGATCATATAGTGTTTAATTTACCTTTGACAAAATAGGTGCGCATCTTCTTCCACAGAGCGATGTTATTGTTGAATATGATGCCTCTCTCGTGCATACCAATGCAGCTGAGTCCCAGCTTACTCCCAAAGCGTGAGGTGTAATGCCCATGCTTCAGTACGTGATGCACTGCTGAGGCTCTAGCAGGAAGACAAATATACATGTTGCAGGTTATAATTGACTGAATGACTGACTGACAATTTGACTCGGACTGACAAGTGCATGTGGGGGGGAACCAACCTGCTGAGTACGAGAGTCTCCTCTCCATTGATCCAGACCCGGACGATGTCTCCATACTTGGTGTTGTAGTAGTTACTGGCTGTTCCGATGCCGGTCCAGATGAACCTCAGATAGGACAACAGTGGTCCAAAGCCCAGACAGAAGGAAGGACCTGCCGTGTAATAAAAGATGGAGTGCAAGATAGAGTCAATAGTATTCCAAAGTAATCTGCTAATCGATGCATAATGTTCAACATGCAGTGGGTTATTGCTCTGGGACTGGGACTAACCTGGTACAGAAGATCTTTCTGTATGGCTCCAAGCAGCAATGAGCAGAGCGAGGACCAGGAATAGGATTCTAGTTGCCATGGGGATGCCCTCTGATCCCATGGCCGTGGCATTTTGTGATTCAGAAACCAGTGTCATGTTGACAGACACCATCAAAGTGTCCAAGTGCATCGGAGTCATCGTCCGTTGGCATTCTTCGCAAGCAGAGAGTAAATCCATGAGGACCGCGAACACCTGTTCAACACTGAACACACCGACGGCTGGTACAGTTTGAGAAATGTGCACCGTCTCGACACAATGGCCACGTCTTTATACACAGTCTGTCGTGGATGTGTGCCAGGTCAGGGTAATGCAAACGTCATAACAAATTCCCTCGTAACCTTGAGGGTTGGGTTTTTTGCCAGTGGCCTTGAGCAGACTGGAGCTGCATCAATGGGCACAAGTTGTGCATAAAAAATGTTTTCCAGTTCGGCCCCAAGTAAGATTGCATCATGGTTGATCTTCGACTTTTGTCTGGTGATGTAACACACACCGACACACGTGTCTCAGGTCTCCTTTGAACATCAAAAGGATTTGTTTGACTGTACTCTACCACTGTAGGAGAGCGCCACAGAACACATGCTTTCTTTTGTTATTATTAAAGATTCATGTGTACACAGCGGCGCGGTCTCTCTAAGTGCATCTTGAATTCTCTTTTATGATGACCGGTTCGTGCATGGTCAAATCTCTGCACTCTACTTTGTTTGTAATTAAATGCTCTCATCTTTTTTATCATCATCACAACAGTTCAAGGTTTCTTTATTTGTTACGTCTTGTGTACGAGTGCAGACGGTTTCCTTAAACATTGTAGCAGCAGTATTATTATTAATAATAATAATAATGATAATAATGATGACGATACTAAGCATTATATACATATCGTATAGCCTATACAATGGCAAAATAATAACAAAAACAGGATAATCAGAAAATCCAATCCGGGGGGATAGGTCATTTTCTGTTGTAGCACCCACACTGTGGAATGAACTTCCACCTCATGTCAGAGCTTCTCAATCCTTGTCTGTGTTTAAATCACGTCTGAAAACTCACTTGTACTCCTTGGCATTTGAACATACTGATTAAGAGTTGCTGCTTCCACTGCATTGTGCCCTGTCTATGTACTGTTGTTGTTGCTTTTTTAGTATTTATTTGTGTACAGCACTTTGTTTCAACCTGGATTTGAGTGAATCAGAAAATAAAATATAACAGCAGTATCAAGTAATTATTTCCACAGTCCTAACAACTATTAAGGCACATGAACATAGCCTGACATGGCCAGGGGCCTGTTTCACGAAACTTGGATTAACTAATCCAGGATTTAGGCCAAAGCCAGGCTTTTTAAATCCTGATCTTTACAGCCTGGTTTATTCCGTTCCACTAAAGCCAAGCGAGGCTCAGAATTGGTGGATTTGGCGAGCCGGGATCAGCAAGCCTGGCTTAATAGACAGTCTGGCTTTTTGTCTCTAGACCCATTCTGTAGAACACAGATTTACTGATGCTTCTTCTTCATGGGGTATTAAGGCAGTTTGCATCCTTAATAGTTGCATTATCATTATCTTTACTAATCTATTCAAGACTTACTGATACAAGGACTTAAGCTTCTAAAATAAATACTGCTGCTGTAATTAAAGAGAGAACATACTCTCAATAGTGGATAGACTGAATGATTAACTACCCCAAAAATATAGTTTACATTTTACCACTACTATTAACTTAAAACAGAATTCTTAATATTGTAAGCATAATGATATTGTCGCATTGTGATATTTGGCCATAACTCCCTCCTCTGAGGGATCTACCTTTGGGGAAGGGGGTTGTTGTCCAGACAGGGGCCAGACTGGTGAGGGTCATGGGAGCATGCCAAAGTTTGTGCTATTGCCATTGAGAATGCATTGGGCGTTTAAGTTAAATAACTCAGAAACTACAAAACATTTCAAAGTAAAAAGTTCCAGCATGTGTCTCCACAGTAAGCTGAATTTGACAAAGTGTGAATGGAGTTTCTAGGTGCCACTATCTGCCTATAAATGTCTCAAATTTGAAAGCACTATATTTCTAAAACTATGAAACATTTCAAAGATTCCTTTTCAGGCACACATGTCCACCGTAGGATGAACCTAAATAGGTTTGAATGGGGTTTCTAGGTGTAAGTATGTAGGACTAGTAGTGGGTGAAACGTTACAATGGTAATATGTTGTAAAACAATGAGTAATGGTAATATTTAGTGGTTTTCACTTTTACAAATAATAATAATAATAATATAATATAATAATTCTTCTTAACCGTGCACTGCACTTGCACGACAGCAAACCTATTCATGGGGAACATTCACCAAAAGCAGCTGATCTACAAGCTCACAAGCTGTCATGATGTTGTGCAGCCTATATATTTTGGTTATTTGATTTTATATAGTGCTTAAATTAGTCATTTAATGCAGACCGATACAAATAAGGCAACATAAACCCATAATAATTTAATAAATCTGGAAAACATCATTGGTTTGTGATCAGTTTGACTGCTTAATGAACAGTAAAGACATCAGGATTAGGTTAAACCTGGCTGTTAGCCTGGTCCGGAGCAGCCTAATTCCAAAGCATTAGTTTCCATGGTAATTTATGTAGCATCACTTTCATGAAACCGAATCAAGCCTCAACATATCCAGGTTAACTGGTTAAGTTAATCTGGCAAGATCAACCAGCTTTCATGAAACCGGTTAAGCACTGATCCAGGATATATTAAGCCAGGATATGTGTTAAAGCCCGGCTTAATCTCTAATCCAAGTTTCGTGAAATAGGCCCCAGACCAATATCACTGTTGTTTATTTGTCTGTCTGTCTGTTTATTAGCTCTGGAAGATTCATCTGGACTCCAGGTTAACATGAAAGTGCTGTGTGCATTAACTGTCCCTAGGTCGTCCTCAGAACTGTGCAAGGTTCTTACTCCTAAATTGAATATGTGGCAGTGATGTTCTACTTATTTGTATATTGTTTTATTGATCATTCATTCATCATTGTTATGATGAATAAAGCACTCAACTAGTTATGATAACTTTTAAAGAGATAGAGACATATACCTGTGAGGTACTGATAGACAGAAGGCTTCATAGCTTTTTTTCCTCCATTATCTTTGTACCATTCTTAAAGGACCACTTCACCACTTTTCAACTTCTCTTCCTATAATTGGTCCTCACTAATGTTCATGATAAAATACCACAATCGTTTTCTACTCTGTCTATATCTCATGGGAGGGCTGTGGGCACTTCAGAGAAACCCATCCACCAGTGACATCATCGATGGGGAATCCAAGCTAATAGAAACTGCAGGCGTTCTTTTCCTGAAAAGTTGCAATGCAAAAATGGAAGTCATGGTTCTCACAATAATAAAAATCTAAATATATTTTATACTGGTCTTGGGAAGTGTGATGCCTACAGCTTCTTTCCAATGACGTTGAGGAGTTTCACAGGGAGGATGTAATGCATGCAGACATTGCAGAGGAAAAAGCTGAACTTCCCACTTCTGCCTATCTAACCAACCTATTGGAGTGGAGTCACAATGCAGTGACAGAGATCAGCCACTGCACTGAATGCTCAGCCAAGCCAGATGCACTGTGGATGAAACCCAGTCTCCATGGCGGTGGGCACAAACCTTACACCTGCACCAAACAGACGCCCCTAAAGTACTGCATGTTTCTGTATGTCTCTTTTCTTATTGTATTTCTCTGTACTGTGATTGTTCTCTATACTTTTGTCAAACCTCATCAATCTCTACTCATTCTTTATCATTACATTACAACGCTTGTTAAAGCCTCCCTTCATCCTGCCTCTCCCCATACAACTCTATTGTATTATCTTGTCTCTTTGCTTTCTATGAAAGTATTACAACTGTGCTATGTTGTTGTTGTTGTTTTGTTTTGTTTTTAGCTTCTTTTTACTTTTAAGTCGTTTAACTCTCCTTCATATGTCCCGGTCATTCTCTGCAATGTTTTTCCATTTGTGACAAAGCCGATGTTGTTTTGGGAAGGCAGGGCCTTTGTACCATTTAAACTGTATAAAGGATTCACTGTTAATTCACTCACCGCCTACATGCGGGCCCAAGAATGTGAAGTGTTCAAATGGCTGTCTGTGTACTGGGGGGCCCAGCCTAGATAGCGCTGCCCCGTATGACGAACGAAGTGTGGATTCCACTGCATGCATAAGTATAGAGGTTCCCTCGGTCACAGCTCCACGCCACCCATCTGTTCCCACTCCAACTGGCAGAGTTCTTACGTAAGATACATGTTAATGTAACCCTGTCGCTGGTCGCTGTGTGGTGGTCAACCGCATCTTTATCTACATGACTCCACCCCACTCCTGTGCAATTGTACGTAGATAGTAAAATCGTTATGTTCACAACCTGACAAGCTGTGAGCCACTGGCTAGATGGGTTATAATGCTTAACCACTTAAGGCCCCATACTACTGTCATACATACTGTCATATGTACTGTCATACACGAAAAGTGTATTGTGTAAATTTAATCTACAAATGTTGTCAGCCAGCTATGTTCCCTCAGCCCTATTTTACTTCAGCTTATGGTTGGGGTTAGGGTTGGGGTTCGATTCAGGGTTGTGGGAACACAGGGCTGAGTGGAACATACTGATACACTTGCCTGTGTGCTATGCTACTTTTGAAAATAAATTCTTTGCCTATGACACCTGGGTTCAAAGTGATTACTTCATACTCCATTGCATACCATGTCGCTTGCTAAAAGAGCACATCTACAACAATTATATCAACAAGCTATGTAGAACTGTTCTTTTAAGGTAAGTGACAGCTGTTCTATGGAGTAGAAAATCAGATTTTATAAATAGAGAAGCAGGTGGAAATTAAGTCGCATCAACAGCTTCTTGTGATTGTTTAGGTTTGAATTAGGTTGTCTCTTCCTTATCTGGGTTTTCTTACATCATGGATCATTCTCATCATGACATCCACAATGAGTTTTAAACATGTAATTCATGGAATTACCATAAGTTATGCAACATTTTAGCCAAGGGTCAGAGGTTTGAAAAATGGGGCTGCTCCAGTACGTGTGTCTCCACAGAACACTGAAGGCTTTCAGAAACTCACAATATGTTTTAAACTTTCTCTTTCTCGCCACGTTCTCTTTTGATTGATGCTACTCTGACAAACATTGTGAAACTGACTCTCTTTCACTGTACTTCCTTGAAGGGTCCATGTTTATATTCATATATAGCCATGAAAGTCCTTGAAGATCAGATAAACCTTGACTCGAATGCAATACATGAAATGGTACTAGAAAGGTTTATTTACACTACGGCATTGCAACATTCACACATCAGACAGACACACACATCAGAGTGAGCTAGCTGCTCTTCCTAAACGGTCTGTTCATAATTGGCCAAAATAAAACAATATTACGTTAGATCTCTTCTCCTAGCTTGTTAGTGCTAAAACGTATCTTCTCTCCCACAGCTATTAAACAAAAGAGCCACTGAAGCTGACAGCTGTGACCTGCCGACCTGAACTCCCTTCAAACGGCCTTATATCTGCACCTGCGCTGCCCCTGATCTCAGCTCTCAAACTGCAACTAGCAAACACAGGATAATCAATACTAAACAATATCTCCCTTCTATTCAGGCCAGTGCAGGGACAGTTTGGACACTTAACTACAGCCTTGACGAAGCAGAATAACTGAAGAACAGTAAGAACGTGGTCGCCTTTGGCTGATGAATATGTACGTTTACTTTTTACCATGTTGTGCTAATGTCATATAGGCCTATATGGTCACTGGTGTGACTTGGTGTCACATATTTCTGTTTCTTAGATCTGTGTTTTTCCTGATCACTTAATGGTAATAAGAATGTGAATTAGATTAGGATGTTATTTAGATGCAGATGCTATAGGTTTGTTGTGTATCTTATAGTTTCAATGTTCAGAATGTTATTTACTAGCCCTGAAACATGACTGCCATGATGCTTATCATGACAGTCATGACTTAACTGCACCCTGTTTTTGGCGCTCGCTACATTTACAAAAAATACGTATATATAAACATTCTGATTTCAAATATAAAGTACTCACAATTTGTCCCACAGGTGTTTGTTAGTTGCAGCACCAGCGATTAGAATTGCTGCATCCCGCGTTGTTTAATAAAAAGCATTTTTATCCGAGCGCCCCGGCTACTTTTTTCAAACGGGGTTCGTTTGGGAAATCCACAGTTGCACACCGGGAGCGCACTCGCCTATTAGTCTGTATTGGCAGGGCGGTCAGCGCACCTATATCGAACACACCGAGTGCCACCCTCCTCCCGACCGGGCGCGTAGTTGAAAGCCAATGGCAAAATAACAGCTCGGATAAAAATGCTTTTTATTAAACAACGCGGGATGCAGCAATTCTAATCGCTGGTGCTGCAACTAACTAACACCTGTGGGACAAATTGTGAGTACTTTATATTTGAAATCAGAATGTTTATATATACGTATTTTTTGTAAATGTAGCGAGCGCCAAAAACAGGGTGCAGTTAAAGGGATAGTTCAGATTTTTTGAACTTAAGTTGTATGAAATACTTGCCATTAATATAGTGGTTGCAACTGTATTAATTGATTGCCCGAGTCCCGTGGTGGGAGTTCTGCTCTGGTTTTAGTGAATATTAAGTAGTTCTGGTCATTTTGTGGGGGGCACTGGGGGCCACGCAGTAAAAGTAAATTAATCCACAAAACAAACTTTGATCCCTCCATCACATGGAACTATCTTTTGGGCGTAGTGATATGGACACAAAAAACATAGTTCTGTGTGATAGAGGGGTAACAAAAGAACAAAAGTTGCACTAATATTTTAGAAATAGGTCAACAATACAAATTACGTTAGTTTTGTGGATTAATTTACTTTTACTGCGTGGCCCCCAGTACCCCCCACAAAATGACCGGAACTACTTGATATTTCACCAAAACCAGAGCAGAACTCCCACCACGGGACTCTGGCAATCAATTAATACAGTTGCAACCACTATATTAATGACAGTATTTCATACAACTTAAGTTAAAAAAATCTGAACTATCCCTTTAAGCCATGACTCTCGTATGAATACGAGTCATGAACCATGGCTAGTTATTTACATAATTGTTTACAAAGTTGCTGTATAGTATATCCTACAGGTTCTTGAGGCACTATGCTATTCTCTCTACATTTTATTTATGTGATTATTTACCTGAGTTATTTTAAGTCTCTCTCTGGTCCTCACTCATGGTGCTAATAGCCTGGTGCTGCTCTGCCACCACTGGTGGTGCTGTTGGCTTGGGGGCCAGAGGCCAAACAGGGCTCCAGTCAGAGCCCCTCCACTGAAAGTTCTAGTTTCTTCATTTTCGGATATTAAAATGGTGATATCCTCTTCTTCAGGCTCGTCTTCTTCCTCTCCAGAGGCAGAGGAGTTATGGCCGCTAACGTTGGCCACAACAGCTACATCACTTCAGCTTGCTCTGTTAGCATTAGCATCAGTGCTACTCCCGTGACTGCTATAGCAGCGCGCACCTGCATCTTCATGTGGTTTTAAAAATAAGTTTGAAATCAAAGGAACCTGTTTCATAAATGTAGCCAAAACCTTGGCTTCTTTAAGCTTCCTTAATTTGCTTTCCTCTTGGAAGCACTGCCCGGATTTCTGTAATCCATATTGAAAGGATATCTGTCAAGTCTCTCAGTATCTCACAAAACAAAATTGACAGCTAACAGATCAGTATACTGTGACGTTGACGTAAACCAAATTGGAAAACGACAGCCTCAATCAGTCCCAATGATCTGATTGGACAAAACACAGACAGCGTGTGTCACATGACTCAGAGCCATGGAGTAAGACAGAGTTACGACAACTCCGTTCACTTCATGGGGCCAGTCCAATGGCTCTTCTACATAGACTTCTATTGGCGAAGTTTACGGAATGCATTGGAGTTTTTCGTGCTGCACAAAAAGAAAATCACAATATTTATTCATAATATTTGAGGCAAAAACAATTGCAATGATGCCTGAAACAAGTAATCAGCAGAATAATCATTTCGAGTCCTTAGCTTCAGGAAGGCTTATTCCCTGAGAACCAAGCGTCCCTGGGCCCCGGCCTGGGCCCCAGCCCCACCGGCCCAGTGGCTTATTTATTTGGCCCTATAAGAGCATCAATGCCTACATTTTAATTGTAATTATCATCAAAGAATATATCACTGCTCACATACAGTGCTACTGTATGTGACAAATAGTCTTTGAATCTTCAATTGAATAACCGTCTGCCATAAGATCGCCAGGGTGACAGTGGCTCAGGAGGTAGAGCAGCTGGTCCAATGATCCATGGGTCGGCGGTTAAAATCCCGGCTCCTCCTGTCTACATGTCAAAGTGTCCTTGGGCAAGACACTGAACCCCAAATTGCTTCCGGTGTGCTGGTTGGTACCCTGCATGGCTTCCGCCACAATCGGTGTATGAATGGGAGAATGTAATGCACAATCTATGTAAAGTGCCTATAATTCTCAATACTTTAAAAAGTGACATTATGACACTGACACTATTATCAGTTTTCTTTTTTTTTTATGGCTTTCGCCTTTATTTTATATGTTTTATGGAGGGACAGACAGTAGGCTGAAAAGAAATGGGGAGAGAGATGGGGGGAAGACATGCAGTAAAAGGCCATTGGGATCGGGAGTCGAACCCACAGTACACTGCCAGACTGGATTACCAGCCAAGGTGCCTGGACCATTGAGCCATGGCCTAGGCCTTATCAGTTTTCTTTTAAGCAATAGGCTACTATTGTGTGTGTATGTGTGTGTGTGTGTGTGTGTGTGTGTGTGTGTGTGTGTGTGTGTGTGTGTGTGTGTGTGTGTGTGTGTGTGTGTGTGTGTGTGTGTGTGTGTGTGTGTGTGCGGGGGGAGGGCATTTACACTTCTCCAAAGTACAAGGTCATGTAGTATTAAGGAGTGTCAGGCAGGGTGAGATGAGATGAAGCATGCAGGGAGATTATTATGTCAGGTCATGGGGTGGTGGTTCTAACAACCTGGGCCAGCTGGACGTACATCTGTACCACAGTGAGAGGTGAAGCAGATACTCCTCAGGCAGACACACACATTGCAACACACACACACACGCTTGCACGCACGCTTGCACGCTTGCACGCACGCACGCACGCACGCACGCACGCACGCACGCACGCACGCACGCACGCACACACACACACACACACACACACACACACACACACACACACACACACACACACACACACACACACACACACACACACACACACACACACACACAAGTGAGTAGAACGTATTTGGCTAAAGTGGAAGTTAAACTTACCAGTGTTTTTTGAATTATACTGGTACGTACATTTGGCATGATATCGTTGCAATGTCAACTTATTTCTGAGGATTGATTTCTCTCCTTGCTACTGCTGTCTGCTGCTACTTATTATTGTTCTTGGTCATTGTTAGTATTGCTGCTATTCCTCTTTATCATTATGATTTATTTGTTGTTGTTATACAATTGCTGCTACAAGGCTGTACGAGGAACCAACACATCTTATTATAGAAGTACAACAAGAACAACAAAGAAAAATAAATAATCTTGAATCTTGAATGATGATTTGTTTACTTTTCTATCTCGAGAGTGCTGTTATGGCTTGGAGGCCAATGCGATGGAAGATTGTGTTCACCACCAGACTCAGGCTGACCTCACAGAACACAGGGTAAAAGAATACAGTGGAACCGTGCATGCTGAAGATACTGCTGTGCTATGTACACATCTAGTCAGGCAATTACCGTAAAAATGGCAGATGTCTGCCCTGACCTACAGCTCCAGGGGCCTTCAGAGGCTGGCAATGGCAAAGTCTGATATTGACCTACCAGGACATGTTTAGCGCACGCACGCACGTGTGTGTTGTACAGTATATGTGTAGAAGATATATATATATATATATATATATATATATATATATACATACAGTATATATATACAGGTGATGTACCAAGTTGGTACATCACCTGGATCTCCATGTGTGGAGCTGACTATCATCACCTGAATCTCCAAATATGAAGATCACGACACTGACCTCATAGCCATACATGGTTTGACATACTAGATCTGCATAATATGGAGCCGGCCAGCAACTCTACATCTGACCTCACTGACACCAGATCCTGCTTCTCAACTGTGCCGTATTAAGAAGCTCTGTTGTTTCAGCGCGACCTCGCCCTTTTAGGCGTCTTACTGGTTTATCTGTTTCTATATATTTCCACCTCTGTCCTCTCTCTTCTCACATTACTACAAGTAAGACGCGCAAACGCGTGAAGCGAACGCAGCTCGTGTGTGTGTGTGTGTGTGTGTGTGTGTGTGTGTGTGTGTGTGTGCTACAGCTGCGCCCTGTGTGTGTGTGTGTGTGTGTGCTACAGCTGCGCCCTCTGGTGGCGGGCGGGTGGTGTAACAGCGGGACAGACACACAGACAGACACACACACACACACACAGACATTCAGCCCTTGCTGTCATAGTAAGTGGCTCACTGCGTTCGCAACAAAATAATGGAGCATGCACAACAATCTGTCTGTTCACATGACAGGCCAATTAACTGAATCCGCCACTTACATGTTTAATCTTTCATTGCAGAGGTTAGCAGCAATTTTAAGCAACCCTGTCATTTGTCTTGTAAAATGTCACTTTCTCTGCTCAAATCCGAGCAATGGAAATGGGTCATTGCTGTTGTTGGATGGCCACTGTGATGGCAAGGTCTAGTGCCCCGGGAGAAAGGAGTAAGGATTCTTAAATGTTCTTGGCAGAGGTCCGAACAGTAATGGGAGTGAAATAGTCTTGCTCCCTTGGTTGAGAGAGAGACACTAATGTGTGATGAAGTGTGATTTAAAACCTACTCCTGTTATTCCTACAAATTCTATTTTTAATCATTTGTGACAATGGATTTGCCTATACTTTATATGCATTTTAAAAAACAAAACGCACTCACGCACGCACGCACGCACGCACGCACGCACGCACGCACGCACGCACGCACACACACACACACACACACACACACACACACACACACACACACACACACACAACATAGATCAATAGTAAATGGCTTGCTATGTAAGAGCAAACCTTGCATGAGGATGCATTATATAACTTTAAATAAATCTCTTGGAAAGTCTTTGTATACCGACATGCAGCACAGAACAGGACATTTTCTGTTCAGATGCCTTTCTTTCAAATTTAAAGGCTGAATGATGAGTTAGAACCCATTTGATATTAGGCTATATATCTGTCTGTTGCTGTCGTGTGTGTGTGTGTGTGTGTGTGTGTGTGTGTGTGTGTGTGTGTGTGTGTGTGTGTGTGTGTGTGTGTGTGTGTGTGTGTGTGTGTGTGCGTGTGTGTGTGTGTGTGTGTGTGTGTGTGTGCGTGCGTGCGTGCGTGCGTGTGTGTGTGTATGTGTGTGTGTGTGTCTGCCCACGGCGGGGCACTAGAATGGGTTGTGCTGAATATAAATCAGGTGACTGAACAGGCGGGGGCTTTCTTCCCAGACAAGCCCAGAGGATTGTGTCATGCCCACCCCTACATTACAAATACATATTGTACACATACACTCTCTACTACATTTGGCACACAACAAGGACCGCTTTTACTAGTCTGCCTTCAGAGGGACAACCCGAGCTGACATCTACATCAAGGGGAAAACAGGGAATCAGTGACTGCTTGGATCTAAATGAACCTCACGATTTGGACGTGATCTAGAATTTCAGCACATCACAGGACCTTGTCATTGGATTAACAGGACTTCATCTTCCATCAAGGAAGCGTAAAATCAGACATTGCTCTGTTTCTACAGGACACTGATGTGTTGGACTCTGCTCCCAAAACACACTTGAGAGAATCATAGTTCCATTCTTCTGTGTGTTTGCCGAAACTGGTGGTGATCTTTAGAGAAGAGGAGAGGAGGAGAGGGGCGAGCCATGTGGATCCCGACGCCCAGCATGACTGTCTCCCAGCGTGTGGTCCTGTACGGGACGTGTGCAGTGGCCGTGTTGAACTCTGTGGGTCTCCTGGTGCTCCTGGTCCAGCAGAACCAGCAGTGGGCTCGGTTGGAGCGGGCAGAGGCAAAGCTGGACGAGGTGGAGCAGAGCTCTGTGGTGGAGTTTCTCCAGGAGCTGCCAAGAGCAGGAGCCGGTGCACAGGGAGGCTCAGGTGGACAGTACCAGTACCAGTATTCCGGCAGGAACAAGAGGAGCGGGGAGGCAGAGCCGGGGCAGGAGCCCACTAAGCCGACCAAGCCGACCCTAGGGGAGGCACTGGGGACGACACTGGGGACGACACTGGGGACGACACAGGGGCCGACCCTGGGCGTGGAGGAAGAGGAGATGAGGCATGAGATGAAGAAGCATAGACACAGTCACAGTCATGGTCATCACAAGACGGAGGTTCAGGATGACATGCTGATGATGATGACCTACTCAATGGTGCCGGTGAGGAAGAAGAGACAGAGGCAGAGAGACAGAGGCAGAGAGAAAGAGAGAGATTAAAATCTCTATTCTGGGGGCGAACAGCAGATCTACAGGCTCACAAGCTTATAGATTGGCTATTTTTGTCGAAGCAATTTGGTGCCCCAAGTATAGAAGCCTGGGGCACCCCAGTAAACGAAATACCCTACTGTATATACTGTATAGGGTTCAAGTGGTTGAATAATGTATAATGGATTTGTATGGGTGTTAGTGAATGTGTTGGTGCATCAACAGTTTTCTTAAAGGATCACTTCACCACTTTTCAACCTATCTTCATAATAGGTCGTCACTAATATTCATGAAAAAATTGCACGATTTTTTTCTACTCAGTCTGTGTCTCATAGGACGGCTGTGGGCAGATTAGAAACCGTCTTCCAGTGACATCATCATTAGGCAGACTTTTTTTTAAACAAGATTTTCTTTACAAAAACATTTAGATTTTCATTATCGTGAGAACGATGGCTTTGCATTGCAACTTTCCAGGACTAGAAAGCCTGCAGTTTTTATTAGCTTGTATTCCCCATCGATGATGTCACTGGAAGACGGTTTCTGAACTGCCCACAGCCCTCCTATGAGACACAGACCGAGTAGAAGTGGTCCTTTAATAGTAATTTGAATAATGTTTGTAATATC
Source organism: Protomyctophum parallelum (assembly GCF_964188405.1). Classification (NCBI taxonomy): domain Eukaryota; kingdom Metazoa; phylum Chordata; class Actinopteri; order Myctophiformes; family Myctophidae; genus Protomyctophum; species Protomyctophum parallelum. Next base: position 31,441,417 of record NC_139699.1, read on the forward strand.
TGGCAATGTGATGGATTATGGAACATAGCATGAATCTAATTCATAATCTAATTCTGACTCTTTCTTTTCAGATCAAACTGCTAATTGACATTTGCAACAGCACTAAGGGAGTCTGCATTGCTGGTATGTCACAGTCATACATGTATCCTTTAAACCACTGTTAGCCAAACAGTGGGTCGGGACCCAACTGTGGGTCGCGAAAGCATTGTTATGGTTATGTTATTATTGTTATGGGTCCCCTAAGTTTTTGTTTCCTACATTTGGTTTTTAATTATTATTATTTCAAAACATAAAAAAAAAAAACAGAGCCCTACTGTGCTATTCTGGGTGGATATCAAGACCTGTCATTTCTATCTCATTACCAACATAAAGCTATACAATATGGCATGGTTATCGCAAAAAGGAATATTCTGACCCTATTTTAATGCATGGCTAGCAGAATTGACCAACCTGCTGCAAATGGAAAAGATAAGATATGACGTTTCTCTTAAAACGACAGTAGCTATTTGACAGAATGTGGCAACCATTTTTTTCTCACCTATCATTAACAGGCTGAAGTATGTATGCATATGCCCATGAGTATTTTATTTTCTAAAACTCTTAACTGTTCTAAGTGTATTATTCTTAGTTTTCTCCTTTTTCTTTCCTTTGAATGGGGGGCTGGGGTTTGGGGAGGGTTTGTGTGTATATGTGATGAAGAAATGAAAGAAAAATCTAAGAAATTCTATAAATTAGAACAAATATTTAACAAGTAGTGGAAATAGCCAGTCTACAAGCTCACCACGCGGCATGAAGCCACACGTTGTGAGCTTGTAGATAGGTCACAGGTTGAAAAGTTTGGGAACCACTGCTTTAAACTATAACCATGTGGAAGTCTTCATTCTTAACTAGCCTGTTTATTCTCTTTCAGGACCCCCAGGGCCCCCTGGTGAGTATAATTATAATTATAATTTTACTTTCAATCTGGCATCCAATGGCATGTCATTAAAGGTAAAGAAATGTCAAAATAGATTTAAACAAACCGACCAACATTGACTAAAATAGCAGATATACAAGTTAGCAACGGGTCACGTCGCGATGAGATGTGAGCTTGTAGATCAGCTATTTTCACTATTCATTGTACAATGAACCATATAGGCCTTACTGTAAGTTGTTATTAACGGAGTTAAATGAACACAAGAACTTGACTTGTTTCTTTAATTTGTGAGGAAGTGACCCATGTCTCCATGTTGAATGTGTTCTCCACTGCCCTTGGCTATGAGTTCTTTTTGTGTTATTAGGGTTGCCTGGTCTTGATGCTAAGCCTGGGTACAATGGCAATGATGGCAGCCCAGGACAGGATGGACAGCCTGGGGTCGACGGCAAACGAGGTAAAAAAGGTAACAAGGGCACGACGGTCGGATTCAAAAACGTCTTCCCTCACAGTGCCTGTGCCTTGGGCAAAATTGGCCTTTTTCGGTTTTCTTTCTTTCTTTCCTTTTCTTCTTCTTCTTCTTCTTCTCTTTTTTCCTTTTAAGCAAAGTGGTACAATGCAACAGTCAAAGGGTTGAGTATGACCATAGGGTCAATACACCAAATGCACGCACTCTCACACTCGCATGTGCCCATTCACGCACAGACCTTCAAAACTAACTCCAGATTATGCATGGATCATGGATCATAATGATGGCAGATTTCAGCAGTAGTGTACAGCAACAAAGTACAGTTTAATTGAGTACTGTAATTCATTTGAGTATCTGTACTTTACTTGAGTAATTGAATTGCATTAAAATGTTGCACTTTTGACTACGACGTTTCTAGGATGGGACAAAAAACATTATGAAATAATAACTAAATTAAAATGGCAGTAGTATACAGCCACAATGTGATGCACTGTGAGCTTGTTTCTGGAAAATCTTAGACTTTTTTGGGGGAAATGATAATACAGTATAGCAATTGATATAAAAAAGTAAAAAACAGAAGACAGAGTGACTTTCACATACGTATTCAAGTACTTTGGGATGTTTGTAGACTACTGGATTTCAGTGGGTGTTGCTTCCTGGAACTCGGTCATCATTAATGAACTGGAAAGAGGGGGTTGAAAGGTCTTTCTTTCCTACTCGGCTACTAGGCTAATGTTATTCATGATGACTGTGGTTTTGGGCATCAGCTGAATGAAGTGAAACTGCCTTTTCTGATCCGCTCTTCTCCCACATCCATTATGCTGCTCATGAGTGCATGGCATGTTTCACCAATCACTCAATGGAATGATTCATTGTTCTCACACCATGCTAATTTCACTGCATGTCTAAATGCACAAATACTCAAATAAAAATGGTGACCTCCTGCTCCGTCCCATCCCATCCTCCAGGTGAGAAAGGAGAACGAGGAGAGAAAGGAGATCCAGGACCTACAGGTGCTCAAGGAGAGAAAGCACAGCCATCCAATGATGTTATTCTGGAGGGCAAGTAGACCTATATGAATTAATTAATCCAAGAGTAAAAATTTACCTATAGACAAATTCAGAAACGGGTCTCATGGTCGCAGCTTACATATTTCCTGTAGGCGGACATAGCTGCGGGTTTAAACCCTCACCAGGCGCACCTCTTCTACTACAGTGAACGGTAGAGTGACTGATGTTAGTCTGCCTCAAACGTTACTCTTTTACCTGCTTTTTACTAACACTAACATTACAAAGATGCCCAGAACATCGAGATGAACCTGTGTAGTTTATGGCAGCTCCAACAGTAGTGGCAACATTCCAACAAAAATGCTGAGACCAGAGCCATTGAGTAATGGTTGAGACGAAGCAGTGAAAGGTCCTGAAAGATACATAACGTCAGTCTTACCCAATATCCAATCTTTCTGTTTTATGAACACAAGGCTGCCGTACTTTATACCTCATACTTTATGAGGTATAAAGTACGGCAGCCTGGTTTGTCCGACTACAGGAAATACGTAAGCTGCGACCATGAGACCCGTTTCTGAATTCGTCTATATACGGGTACATTTTTGACATTCTCACTCTCACGAGTTAAATTAACACTCTTCATTAAATTGTGATAACATGCCCTCTCATAGGAGAATCAGAACTGTGGCCACACAGATATGTGAAGTGTGAAATCATATTTCAGAATCCTACTGTATATAGTAGGAGTGCAGAGGGCTGCCCATTCTAACAAATGTTTTTGTCTTTTTCATACTGCTTTTGATGTTGATTTGTTGTCTGTTGTTTTTTAACCTGGCTCTGTGCAGCATTTGGGAACATTGGGAATATTTTGAAAGGTGCTATAAATCAAATTCATTATCATAAATAGAAATCTAAAACTAAAGGAGAATGTAGTTATCATTAGATCTTCTTTGCAGGTCCTCCGGGTCCTCCAGGTGCCCCTGGGTCCGCGGGCCCTCCTGGACCCCCTGGTCCACAGGGACCACCCAGGAACAGGAGCCACAAAGGTCATCTTCATGCTGCCCAGACCCTGGGTGAGACTCTATCATTAATTAGCTGTATAACACACAGGCCAGCGATTCTCAACGTGTGGGCCGCAAGTATAGTACAAGTGGCCGTGGGACCCCAAATAATTTGCTAAATCATACTCCCATACTACAATTCTAACAATGTCTGTCTGTCTGTCAGAAACACCGCATTATCTCCTCATTGCCTGCACCAATCGCTCCCACTTTTCACACAGGCATATGGAGGTCTTAACGGCGCCCTTTTTTCGATTTGACACATTAATTATTAATAATGAATTTATTAGTGAATTAAAAACGCACCGGTACCCCCTACGGCCACAAGGGGGGGGGGGGGAAATATCTCACAACGGGTAAGGCCTAGTACTAATAATGTATTGATAATACATCAATATAAAAACTTTTCATTGTGATAAATAACTTACAGACTTACAGTATATTCGCTGAAAATGCACATGGCCCACCCGTCCGTCAAACCACTTAACACGACGGAAATAGCTGCTGTATTAAGAGGCCAGATATAGTTAAGATTTTCAAGTGGGCCCGGATCCAGAAAAGGTTGTGAACCGCAGGCTACATTAGTTCAACATAGAGTATACACTTTATGGTTTTCAAATAGTGTTGGTTGGCCAGTCCATGAGTTATCACCCACACATCTCATGTTTCAGGGCCATCACACGCTATTCCAAACGATGGAACTTCATCTGGAAAGGAGCTTGGGAAGCTACGAGATAATCCAGCAAAGAAGAACGGTATGATTTTCCCCCTCACATCAAAAAAAGTTTGAGAATGTTTATGTAAAGCATTGTTTCTCAACGTGGAGTTTGGGGCCTGCCCATGCATTGCCACACTGAGTAGACCCATACAGGTTTAGACAGTTTAGAATGTAGCCTACAAATGGAAATGTTTGGTTCCATTTGTACGTTCTCAGAGTTACAGACCCACAAGGGCCCATTTGGACACCCTGGTGGTCTCTGGACCCGATGCTGACAACGAGTAATGTAAAGAACCAATGCTGGGCATGCTGTCTATCATCTGCTCCTCAGAGTGCCTCATCAAGTCCCTGATCAACCCCAGGAATGTGGCCAAGATGGAGAGCACGTTTGGCACGTGGATGAGAGACACTGCTTTGCTGAACGATGAGCATGTGTGGGTCGCGGAACACTTCTCTGGTACGTTGGTCACATCACATGATGTAGTTAAACAGTGTGCTACACCCAGTGGTGTAAAGTAACTACTTAAGAACAATCTTGATATATATATTTTTTACTTTACTGGAGTACTTTTGCTTGGTAAAAGATGCATTTATATAGGCCTAGTGATTTTATCCACAGCACTACTCTACTTTTGGTACCAATACTTTGGTACTTTTACTCAGGTGCATTTTTTATTCTGGACATGTACTTGTAACTACATTACAGTGTATTGAATTGATACTTTTACTTAAGTAAAACATGTGAGTACTTTTCCACCACTGCAATCTGTGACACTACACTACATTGTGTCAGTATATGACCGTGGGTCCAGGACCATAGTACAGTGCTGTTAATACAGTATACCTTCAGCCCTTGCTTGAACTTTGATAGTCACACACAGTCACCCCATCAGCTGAGCAGACCACTAACTGATTTCCTCTTTCGTCTGCAGGTCGTATTTTGAAAGAGTACAAAAGTCTTGCCTCCTTCCAGAACGGTAGCAGCAACCTTGTGGATGCAAGGAAGTTCTATCAGGGTTGCGGCCACACGGTTCACAATGGCTCTTTCTACTATCACATCGCTGGCACCTCCAATATTGCCAAGTAAGACATCATCACTTTAATGAAATGGGTAACAAAGACGGAATGCTGTGCTATAGTCGTAGCACCAGCAGCCTCAGCCTGTTACTCTGAACAATTCTCTGTTCTTTTCATCAGCACAAAGACAGCCTGAACATTCTGAGCATTTCTGTTTCCAGATTTGATCTGCAGTCCAGAAGGCTCAGCACCCTCTTCATAGACAATGCCTTGTACAGCAACCTCGCCTACCTGCTCCAGAACTCCAAGACCTACTTCAAACTGGCGGTGGATGAGAACGGCCTGTGGCTGATCTTTGCCTCCAACGTGGATGACAGCGTGATGGTGGCTCAGTTGGACCAGAAGACCTTCTCCGTCACGTCCTACATTAACACCACCTACCCCCGCACCAAGGCCGGCAACGCCTTCATTGCTTGCGGGGTTCTGTACATCACTGACACCAAGGACACCAGAGTAACCTTTGCTTTTGACCTCCTGAAGGACAAACCTGTCAATGTGACCTTTGACTTGAGGTCGCCTGGCGGAGTGTTGTCCATGCTTTCCTACAGCCCCAAGGACAGACTCCTGTATGTGTGGGACCACGGCTATGTCAAACTGTATGTAGTGCACTTCCACTCCGACGACTGAGCAGTCACTATTCAATGAGTGGACAGTACGCTTACTGACAGTGGCAATTTATTTTTGTTTTGCCCCGTGTCAGATTTAAGTCTCGACATCGAGCCGACATTCGTTCACAGAATTAGTATTTATGAAATTCCCTCTATATATCTTTCCTTTTTAAAGACTGAAAAGGTGGTATTTGCCTGCATATACAGTAGACCATTTTCATTGGCAGAAGACATAATCAATCAATACAGGCATATTGCAATATCATTTAATTATTAGTTCTCACCTCAAAAGGTAGCCATTAGTGCTGTATTTATTTCCTCTTCCCACTGTAGACAAGGGAATTACTACAGTAGGTTCAGAAGTTTTATCTGGCTGTTATCGTTTATAACGTATCTGAACTTACTCTTCCCGTCTCAAGGTCTCTTTATTAGCCATTGTATATTATGCTCTCATTCCCTGTAATTGCATGCCAATGTTTGATTTATTGCATGGATGTGAGATGTTTTAATCATTTAGAAAATCCCAACACCTGCTCAATACAGTATATGACGCCTGGTTTTCAGATGCAGCAGCAAGGCCATTGGTACATTGTACCCCGATGAAATAAAAATGTATTCTTTATAAATGTAAGACTCAGATTGTGGAGTCCTCTCCCACACCTCCAGACTCCGTTATATTTCCCCAATGAAGTTCGCTATTGCATTACAGACAGCAGGCACCAGTAAACTGTTCAAGTCTGTGTTACAAATGTGTAACCAAATGGAACCATAGGTTTACATTTGTACACCCTCTCAGTTACAATTGTATAAATATAACACTGAGGATGAGTACTGTGTAGGAGCACTGGTAAAACACTTGATACAGATAGTAAACATGGACAGAAATAGGGACAGAAACACAAATCTCTTTAATAAATACCATACATACACTTAACAAAAAAGGTACAACTAATCCAGCTGGTATGATACAAACCAAAAAATAAAGAAAATGCTTTTATGTTTGTACAAGCTGTTGTGGTATTTCATATATATATATTTATATACTTTATATATTAAAACTATTTCAGACTTTTTACTATGAGGCCAAATAAAGCCAGACATTCATTTGTATATAACAGTTTCTTCTTTGTCAGCCTATTCATTTGAAATAAACTTTTGTACTATAGTGTCTCCAGATTCTGAGTGCAAATATCTATTCCTTATGGATGAAAAGTCAAAACAACTAGTGAGGTAACACAAACATACAGTATAACATGTTGCACTATTCTCCCATTCAGATACAGTAAGACCCCTTACATTCCTAACGTAAAAGGCAATAAGTTAAAACATAAATATCAATCGTTTTACAAAGGAAACAACAACAAACATGTAAATAATTTAAATAATAATAAAAAAAAAAGAAAAAGGAGAACGAGAGAGAAAAAAAAAATATCTTGTGCAAAACCAGAAGTGTACCTTTGTGTTTCTGCTTGGGGGGTGGGAGGACTTTAGGGATTGGACCAGACAAATGGGAGACATTGAAACCACAGTCACAGGAGTAAACACATCATCTTCCAAACAGGAATGTTCTAGCAGTGAGTCTGCCTCACAAACAGGCATTTGAGGGCAGGTGGGCGGGCAGGCGTACAGATGGCAGAGACAGCAGAGTGAGAACACACACGCACGCACACAGAGGACCAGATCAGGCCAGCTCGAGCCGTACCAGGTTACAGGTCAGAGTGTTTGACAGGGCAGCCAGTGAAACAAGGGGTCACTACAGGAGCAATGCACCATCAACTCTTCCATAAGGGCAGAGACAAGCCAGGAGGCGTGTGTGGGACTGGGGGGACCCATTGAAACAAAATGCAGATTCCAACAACTCCATTCACACTGGAAACCACTGACTTAATAACAAACCACAGTGCTGGTTAAAAGTAGATGCTAAGAGATTTCAGCTGTGGGCACAAAATGACGACAGTTACACACTTTAAAATCTTTGCTTGAGCACTTTTACAGAGCACTATCAATAGACCTGTGATTGCACCGCGTAACGAGAACAGGACATGCATAGCTTCCCTATGGACACACTCTACGAGTAGAGATTTTAATCAATAAAATTACAATAAATCTAGCTTCCTTTTTTAAAAACCAAGTATGATACCTTTTGCTTGAGACCCATTGCTTTCAGGCTTTGGAAAATTAAAATATCTGCAACTCCCACCTGCCGCTCTGGCTACGGTTTGCGATTGAACGGTAAAAACGCGTTCGGGGCAAACCGTGCACGCTTTGAGAGGCTGTGGGAAAAAAGCACGGTTATCCCTCAACCAACCTTCCTTCCTTCCTTCCGCCCCTTCCAGTTAAAACCAATTCTTTATGTCTAGCAAATGTTACATAAATGCCTTCGTGTTCTCACTCTCCCTCATGTTATTATGACCCTTAGCATTGGAAGCACGCATTACAGGATGTCAAACAGGTGGCTGGGGAGGTTGTAGCGGTCGGGGAGGACGCGCATCTTCAGCGTGCCGTCCGCTCCGCAGGTGAAGATGCGGTTGCCAGGCCGAGTCTCCGCCTGCATGACTCCGGCACCGATGTTGCGAAATATCGACTGCTTGGCGTGTTCCGTGCTGAAGGAGTGCATGAGGCTCTGACCGGCCACCTTCCACACCTGGAGGGGAGAGATAATTGCGCATGAAAGCGGGAAAATTTTTGGTCTATCATCATACGATGGTGTCCTATGCCAGAATTAGCCGATATAAAAGTTTCCAACGTGTAATTTTGTGATGCTTTGTGATGCTTGTATATCGCCTCTTTCCAGCACGGGACACACAATGTTTGCATCTTTGGTTAATGTGTCTAGCGGTGAGCGACGAGCGGCTCGCAGGTCACCTTCATGTTGCCCTCGGCCGAGCCGGTGACGAAGAAGTCTTCGGAGGCGTCCAGGGCCATGGCCTTGATGGCGGAGTCGTGGGCCTGGAAGGTGTGGAGCAGCTGCCTCTGGCGGATGTCGAACACGCACACAAATCCCTTCCTGCCTCCAGTGATCAACAGCTGCTGTCTGGGAGCGTACTGCAGCACAGTGGCCCCGTTCTCATGGCAAGGGAAGGCTGACGGTACAACGGTACAATGTGAAACATGGTAGAATGTTGCTTAAATAATGATAGTAAAAATAAAATAGTACATGTGAAACATGGTTGAATGTTTCTTAAATGATGATAGGAAAATAAATGGTGTGCTGGGAAATTGGCCAGGGTCACTTTGATGCATTTTCTACTTTCTACTTGTGTTCACACATATTGTAAAACGCTAAATGCAGTTGTCAAAGTGCAATTCTGATTCCACTTTGACATTCAGTCAAATATTTCCATTGTTGTCTTTTGAGTAAAGTGAAGTGAGTGCCATGCGGTTTATTGGGTTGTGGGGGACAAGGAGGTGGTGGTAGCAGAGACATACAGAAAAATAAAATCAATAAATACATTTACACAATTACAACATACTGAGTATGAGGTTCGAGTTTCAGAACATGTGAACATGCGATTGAGACAAACTCATTTCTTACCGTGGACCATGCTGTTGCCGGGCGAAACAAGAGTATCCCACAGGCATACATTTCTGTGGAGGAAGCAAATCAACAAATTGTGTTAATTAATTAAACAATAATGCCAAGAGATGAAAACACAAACGCACAAGATGACCCCCTGAAACATAGCATCCCTATTGTGGGGGGAGCATTTGACAACATAGCACATTTACAAGCTCACAACAAGGCATGTTACAACTCATTGTGGTCTTGTAGATCCGGTATTTTCGGGTTAAAGAGATTTGGTATAGAGGGAAAAAGAGCCGATCAAGCAAGCACAGAGACATCATTGAAGTAATTAGTTTTACACACACACACACACACACACACACACACACACACACACACACACACACACACACACACACACACACACACACACACACACACACACACACACACACACACACACACACACACACACACACACACACACACACACACACACACACACACACAGTTCCTTTCCCCTTCATCAGGCGCCCCGGCTGGCCAGGGGGAGGTACCTGTGAGGGTACCTACCCTAGGGGACACGGGGAGAACATGCAAACTCCACACAGAAAAGCCCTTTCGCCAACCCCGCCTCGGGTATGGGCACTGTTCTGGAGGAGAGAAGAATCGAACCCAGGACCTTCTAGCTGTGAGGCGACAGCACTATCTGTGCCACTGTGCACCCCTAAATATAAAAGGTTGAAGTGGTTAATTCGCTGACCTGCTGTCATTGGACTGTCCGGCTGTGGCGATGAGGCTTGAAGACGTGATGAAGGCGAAGTCACCGCAGGTCTTAGTGTGGCACTGCCAACTCTGATGTCAGGGATGAGCGTGTAGAGGGGGAGAGCAGGTTAACGGATAAAACCACTGACAATGCCCTTTTATGGCACGCCTTCTTGTCAATGATTTTTAAATTCAAATGGATCTGGTCATTGTTAATTGAATCACTTTTATTTAAAATGTTCAGACAGACCCTTTTGAGTCCTCTTCCACTAGACAATTATCCTTGTGGGAATAGTGCCCATAGTGCCCAGTGTGGCAACATGCACAAGACCTCCTGATTTAATCATCCTCATACTGGCTAGAAGTTCAAGATCCAATAATATAATCACTTGTGTTTCCAGCCACGTGGGGTATATGTTTCAATGTCCTTGTGGTTTGACATAAATTGGCAATACTACTGGACAGCTAAAACAGCTCCATTCGTAGAGATTACTGTGACTATCCTAATTACCTTAAAGGACAACTTAAGTTTTCAACCAAGGTTCATGTTTTAGGTTCTTATTAGAGAAAGTAAAAGAAAGTAACATTTTTGACAGGCGGGCGTGGGCATTCGAACATGCGGTTAAATATGTATTTTCTTTTTACAAAATGTTATAGCGATTTTTTTCAATATAATTTACTACAGTCCTACTAGACCCCATAAAATTGCATCTGGCCACAAAAGATCACGGGATGTATTGAATGTGAAGGGGGAGGTGACAAAAAATTTCCTGGGCTCTAGTAGGACTCACTATAGTAAATAACAATAAAGAAATCGCTATAACATTTTGTAGATAAGTCAGCCAACCCAGAAGGCTCAAACAACACAAGGCATAACTGGATACTGTACACACTACAAACTCTTGATGATGAATTGCTGCTAAATGTAATGATATTTGTATTTCATTTTTTCCAAATAAACTACTTGCCTATTCATTGTTTATTTCCTTGTATTTATCTTATTTTGATTTGGCATGACATATATATATATTTATCCCTGTGTTATTGTTACCATTTTGTTATTTTCAATGATACATTAATGATCCACAGAGGCGCTGTTGTACTACACCTAAAGTCACATGACTATTGTCAGCACAGCTGTCTCCTGTTTATGATTATCACATGTCGTTTGATTGGTTGTCGACACCTTTCAAAATGTATTCAGTGATTTGTCAGACCGTCTTGAATTAAGCCTGAGGAAGGTTTCACGACTGAAACATTGCTCTCCTAAATACAAAGAATCTCTTGAACCAGCAAGTGGCTATTCCCTCCTACCTATATCACCTACACACCTGCTTGGAAACAAAATAGGTGTGGAAGTCTCTTCTTTACATTTAAAATGTTTTAAATTATACAATACTGTAGGGCGTAAGTGGCTAACTTTCGAGAGGACTTCTTACAGGAGAGTTACAGTACATGAACCCTCAGCATTATGACAGCATGTATGCTCTCACCAGATAAGGTTTTGGGTTGGAGGAGGTCTGGTTAACCTGCCATAGACTCAGGAATCCTTCTCCATCTGCAACTCCACACTGCAAGCAAGGATAAGAATAATAAAACTTTATTTGTATAACACCTTTCATGACATGAAATGCAGCTCAAAGTGCTTTACAGAGCAATGGAAAAATAAAGAAAAGCAAGGCAAAGACATTAAAAAACAAGCAGTAATGCAATACAGTGAGGACATGAATAACAAAAAATAAAAGATCAATTAAAAGCAATGTTGTAGAAGTGGGTCTTGAGCTGTGCTTTAAAAATGTCTACAGAGGCTGCCTGACGAAGGTACAGTGGGAGCTTGTTCCATGCCGTCGGCCCGTAGAAGCAAAAAGCTGCTTCCCCGTATTTTTTAGTTGCCATTTTTTTAGGCAAAGCGAGCAGGCCAGCAGTGGAAGACCTTAGGGGGCGGTTTGGGACATATTTAGGCAGGCAGTCATGTAGGTAGGAAGGTGTGAGACCATTGAGAGCTTTATACACAAGTAAAATAATTTTAAAATCAATCCTAAAAACAACCGGAAGCCAGTGCAGTGAAGCCAAAACTGGATAAGGAAGACAGAGAGAAGCATGCCGACAAGTTAGGACAGCCATGACGGATAGACAAAACATGGCTGGTGAGTGGTGCACATGCATCTTACAGTATGTACCTTATTGCCTTGGGAGTTGAAGTAGAGGCGGGTGACCCTGGCATTGCCCGCTTGTCTGAAGCAAATGAGCTGCTGCGGTCGGTTCCACTCGAACATCCTCACACTGCCGTCCTGAGCGCCAGTCATGTCTGACAGAGACACAGGCGAGACAGAGAAGCCCCGTTTAAACTCTCACATGCGTCACATCGTATCGTTTGACATGCACCTGTGCACTCACTGGGAGAAAAACTTCCGTCACTTACAATACTGATATATGGGGTGGGATGTCATTCTCTTCACATTATTGAGGTTCCTCTTCATGATCTGAAAAACAAAACAAAGAACATTAATTAATCTGAGAATTCTGATTGAAAACATATTCCAGCAGCCTAAGCCTTTTCAGAGCACTTTTCCATGCACAATCTTAAATTTCAAAGAAAGAAAAGAAAGATTATGCAGCAATTCTTAACATTGTATGTTTTATCTGTTATTTTGTAAGAGATTTGGGTGTATGTTGAACAAATTATGTCACGGCTCTCATTTTCTTATTTCCCCGTTTCTGGTGGTTGCAGCAATTTTCTAGCATGCTTATTTTCTTCTTATTATTTACAAAAAAAAAAAAAACATAATTATGCTCTATGCCAGGGGTGCCCAAAAGGTAGATCGCGATCTACCAGTAGATCACAAAGGCTGTGCAGGTAGATCACATGACATGCCCCTAAAGAATATTTAATTCGTTTTTTTTGGCATCTGCCACTTGAATTAATTAAGTTGACTTGATTGATTGACTGACATAAAAAAGTGCCTGTCAGCTCAAACCCCTTTGTTTTCAAGAGTGTTGTTGCGCACAAATGTCGGTATATTACAAATGAAATACAAAAAAACTCTACCTATTCCATTTCTCCCCTTGCTTTTGTCTTAAATATAATGCCAGCGCCGCGCTATTCCAAAGCCATTTTCAGCAATGGTATTATAATGTTTTCAGTGAGTAGATCTTGTTGAGCTGGTCATTTTGAAAGTAGCTCTCATGTCAAAAAAGAGTGGGCACCCCTGCTCTATGCTATATGCTCTGGTCTAGAAAGCACGGTGCTGACACCAGGGAGAGTGACACCATTTTTACATAATCGCCTAATTGCAATTATTAACCCATCTGCTGTCTCCTGGTGGACGCAGAGCCAACTGCAGACTGCCGAGCCGTTTGTACTGTAACACACGCTGGACTCACATCCTGTTTGGGCAGCCATCTTAGATGCTAAATAAATAGCGTCAATGCTAGAGAGCTAAAATGAAGCCATCCTTGCTCTAGAAAATGCCAATGTTCCCATCTAGACCACCGGATAATCAGCCAAGACCTCCGAACATTGTGCGTTTTATCCAAACCATGGAGAGCTCCGTAAATTTCGAGTTATTCAGCTTTTTAGTCAGCCTGTATAAAAGGGAGGTGAACGGCTGCACAATCCGGTCTAGGATCACTAAAGTCAAGGTCAAGCAAAATAAATAAATAAATAAATAAAATAAAAAAATCAGCGATCCAGTTTCATATCAATAATAAAGCTCGTCACGCCAGAAGCAGTTGCCGGTTGGATTCCAACTGGTGGAACCTTCCATCAGAAGCAGTACATTTGTTAAGGCCATAGGTTTTCATGTTGAAAAATGTTTTTTTTTTTTTTTTTTTCATTGTATATTATTAAAGTTATTTGCCATATCTGTCCTGTGCAATTCTTTATTACAACCGATTTTTTATTTATTCATACGTTCCAATGCCACACAGTTAAATCGTCATACGCAATTATTTATGTGACGGCAACTAAAATGTGTAACCGTGACAGCCCTACTAGAGACACGTTATCGCACCAATGTGTACATTATAAAACCATCCTTCTTCATTACAAACGGATGGATAATGACGTTATTGGAGATAATCCTCCAGGCTCAGATTCGTCGACAGTGGTTTGTGTGTGTAGTGCTCTGGGACAGGAAGAACTGTTTGTCTACCTTGGGGTTGCTGGCTATAGGAGACTATCAGTGTTTATGCAGCGCTATCTATTCAACACAAACACACTCCCAGTCTACACACATTCAGCTGAGAGGCTGTTTAGTCCTTGGCCCGAGGCAGATAGATGGCTATTAACCCATTTTGACGTGGGAACGATTCTATAAATGTCTTCTAAATCCTGACAGTTTTCTGAAAAAGCTATGTTTCTATGTCAGTCGTTATTCGATTTTTCAAAAATAGCAGACCTACAAGCTCGTAGCGCGCCACTCGGTGGCGCGCTATGAGCTTGTAGATCTGCTATTTTTCAATAGCTAAAGCATAACATAATGATGCAAGATGGCGGACGGGTGTGAGTAGGCTGTAGAGAGGCTCCTGCTCGGGAAATTGGGAAACCTTTGGTGTTTCTTGTGATATGCGAATTATAGTTCATGTTGCATTACTAAAAGAATCATGCTGACCTTTTACCAGATCATTGTTTGAACAAACAGACTATTCGCATGCCTTGAATGAAACGACTCCACGCAATGGCGGAGTAGGCCGTCTACCAAACAATTCTAACAATGACAACTGCACAAACCCGCAACCAAAAAGACAAAAAAGACCAAAAAGGCATGGAGCGACTACAAGAACTGATGGAGCAAGTGGCTGAATCAAATAAACATCTTGCGGAGCAGGTTGCTATACTATCGGTAAAGGTTGACAAAATAGACCTGCTTGCGGGAAAGATTGATACGATGGAGAAAAAGATTGGCTGCTTGGGCAATACAATGGAGAAGGCAGAGGCAGACCTGCACGACCAAGGCGTTGAACTCAACCATCATGACAAAAGAATTAAACACTTGGAATCTAAACTTGAAGACGCAATGAACGAGATTGATAGTTTAGAGAACCACTCGAGGCGCAACAACATTTTATTGTTTAATGTGCCAGAGAAAAGTGAAAACGCCAACATGATATCATATTTAGCAACCCTGCTCTCTGATAAACTCGAAATACATATTCAGGAGAGCGACTTCCAGGCAGCACACCGCGTTGGCGTAGAGAAGCAGACGGGCAAACCACGGAGGATCATCTTCAAAATGTTCACGTTCCAAAAGAAGTTGGATATACTGAAAGCAGCGAACTCAGCCGAAATCAAACTCGATGACCAGCTGCTGAAGCTCAAACCCGACAAGTCGGCAAGACTGAGACGCCGCGAACAAGAATACTGGCCTCTAAGACAACCGCTCCATGAGAAGGGATTCAAAACCAAAATGCGACATCCAGGAATTCTACAGGTGTCGATCGGCTCGGAAATGTTCACGTTCAGGGATCCAGACACAGCCAAGAGGGAAATGAAAAAGAAATTCCCAGACCTGAAAGTTGTATGACAGTAGTCTAAAGCCGTAACACTGCGTGCAAATTATTATATGGCACCGAGCGTTACACCGAAATCAACGCCTGACTGCTCCCAAGGTGGTAAGCCCATGTTTTCATTTTTTTTTTTTACTGTCTGATTAATAAACTATAAGCGAGTGGGCTTGCGACACAATTCATCCACCTGAGACTCTATGGATATCCCCGCGGCCCATATCCCCCCTCACACACATTATACACAAACACACACACACATCCATCTCATTCACTTCATTCGTCGCACTTGACTTGACGTTGTGTGTGCTCCATTTATGGATTAAAATGAGGATGGGAACATAATCCTAAAGAAAACACTTGACGACGGGTTATATAGACATCCACTAAACAACCTGCTATTAGCCCCTTGTTTTATTGCTTTCTTTTTTGTACTTTTCATCTAGCCGCTGTCTCTCTCTGAGACAGGCGGCGCACGTTGCGCGAATGCATGAACCCTTTACTTTAATTATAATTTATTTGTTTCGTTTTCGCCCATACGCAATTTAAAATGACCACAACAATTTAAAATTGAAGAGTTGTCTACCTATTTTCTACTCCTAATGGTGTTATTTTGTTTGTCTGTTTTTGTTTGCTGGTTTATAATTAGTTAGTTTGGTGCACTTATATCATGTCGATCAATGCAACGACGATTGCGCTAAGGATCGAGCAAATTATTTGATTTATCATGATCTATTATTTATTTGAATGATTCAAGCCTATACTTTCTAGCTAAACTGTTTGTTTTTCCCTTAGTCTTCTCTTTTCTTGCGCATAAGGCCTACGAGTTCAGCTATTCTCTCAAGCTGTGCGTTTTGGCCAGGGAGTGAGTGTAACCAAAATAATGGATCCGTTTGGATTTACATTACGCTTTCAGAGTTACATATAATTTAAATCAATACACCTGTGTGCAGAGTATATCGAAACTTATATTTGTGTCCCTCGATTTGACTTTCTTTCTTTTAAGGATAATTAAAAGTAATGTCCATCACTTTAAACCCACATGAGATGAGTAAATGCTACTTACCCTTTAGTCATTATTTCTCTCACTTGAGTGATCCTGGCTTGTTAATATTAAAAATGTTTAAAAAATAACGAGAGCTCTGGTATGTGAACAAACTAGAGCTCCAAAATGTGAACTTGGGAAAACTGAATTTAGGCCATATTTGATGGTGGCCCTGACGCCTGGTTTCATTATGTTTTGGGTTTACAGGCTACTTTTAAGTTCTACTTCTTTAATTATTTCGTATTTGCTTCTTAGTGTTGTGTCTAGCTAATATTAGAAGGAAGAAAAAAAAAAGAAAAAAGAATTGAATCAAATATAAAATTGATCTGCAACCACAGGCATATTAAGCACACCACCTGCCATAGGCACATTAGATATTAAGCTCAGGGTTTCTCTCCCCCTTCCCGGGTACTGAGGCATAGCCCCTTAGAATGATTAGTGTTATTATGGTGTTACTTGACATCATTAATTACTGTATGTCTGCGTGTCTATGTTGTGTAATTTGTTTAGTGTTTTTGTTTAGTGTTTTGTTTAGTTTTTTGTTTGCTATTACTCACTACCCCAATGTTGTCTTGTATTTAAATTCATTTAATTCAAAGTGGTATTCTGATAAAGATGAATGTAAATATCACAGTTGTGTGCATCCTCAGGTGGGCATTGACCCTTACACATCATATTTCACCAGAGGTAATCGTAATGACAGGCCCCATTTATTTAATGCAGCTGCAAGATTTAAGCTAAACCTACTCCAAGTACTATGTCTAAATTAAATATAATATCTTGGAATGTAAGAGGCTTGGGTCACCCTATTAAACGTAAAACAGTTCTAACACATCTTAAAAAACACAAAGCCTCTATAGCACTATTACAAGAAACTCATATGACTTCAATAGAGCACTTAAAACTCAAACACGGCTGGGTTGGGCAAGTTTTCTCCTCCTCTTTTAAGTCTAATAGTAGAGGAGTCGCCATCCTTATTGACAAGCAGATTCCTTTCATATTTGAAAACCAAATACTTGATTCAGAGGGAAGATATATTCTAATTACTGGTTCCGTGTGTGGTCAACATATGACACTATTAAACGTATATGCTCCTAATGAGGACTGTCCTGAGTTCATGGCTGAAATGATCACGCTGTTTAGCTATCATTGTAAAGGTGTGGGCCTAATTGCAGGAGATCTCAATCTCCTAATGGATCCGATGGTTGATAAGGCCCCACCTACACTGGTGAGATCAAGATCCTCTGCAGTCCTGAAGGGTCTGTGTGAGGAGGTTGGCCTCATTGATGTATGGAGGGAATTTAACCCCAACTCTAGAAATTATACCTTTTTTTCCAACCCACACAAATCCTATTCAAGATTAGATTACTTCTTGATCCCATGTGGCATGGCCCACTCGGTATCAAAATGTGATATAGGACAGATTGTCATCTCAGACCACGCCCCTATCTTTCTTGACATTACACTAACACAACCCAAGCCGGTGTCTAAGAGCTGGAAGTTTAATACCTCCCTCCTAACTGATAGCGAGTTTGATTCATACTTTAAAAAAGTCGTCTCCGACTTTTTTAATGAGAACAAGCATTCGGAAGTGACTGCAGCTATGTTATGGGACGCTGCAAAAGCTACTTTTCGTGGCTATATAATTTCATATGCTTCATTTAAAAAAAGGGAGTCCAAAAAGGCCAGAACCGAACTAGAGAACCAATTAAAACAGCTGGAAACAATTCATAGACATACACCTTCAGATCCAAACTGGAAGGCGCTATCAGCAGTCAAAGCTAAATTGGAGCTTGATTATGTCAATGACACCAAAAAACTATTATTATTTTCAAGACAAAAACACTATGAATTCAATAATAGAATTGGAAAATTGTTGTCATATCAACTTAAAAAAGAACATACAGAACGCCAAATTAAAGCAATTAGGACACAGAATCAGGAAATTTCATATGACCCAGAGGTGATTAATGACACATTTTTTACCTTCTTTAATAATCTATATCAAGCACATATCTCTCCAACTAGTGAAAGTATTGACTCCTTTTTACAAGCGGCTAAGCTACCTAAAGTATCTGCTGAGGATCGTACACAGTTAAATGCCCCAGTCACAACCGAAGAGACTCATGACACTATTAAGGCTATGTCTGTTGGGAAAAGTCCTGGCCTTGACGGATTTCCAGTTGAATTTTATTTACATTTCTGGTCCGAACTGCAACCACTTTTCATGCCTATGGTAAAAGATTTTGTTGACTGTAATATTATTCCTGGCTCCATGAAAGAGGCAGCTATTACCCTTATCAAAAAAAAAGATAAAGATATGCACGACTGTTCATCCTACAGGCCAATTTCACTTCTTAATACCGACTATAAAATTGTCGCCAAGCTGCTGGCTAAACGGTTGGATTCTGTTCTCCCATTATTGATAGAAAATGACCAGACAGGCTTCGTTAAAGGCCGGCATGGCGCAGACAACATACGCCGACTGGTAAATATAATTGATTATGCTGGTAAAAATGGAGACGAATCTGCAATTATATCGCTGGACGGAGAAAAGGCTTTTGATGTTGTAGATTGGAGCTTCCTCCTCTCCACCCTTGCGCATTTTGATCTTGGCTCTAAGTTCATTAGCTGTATAAAAACACTATATACCTCACCAACCGCACAAGTTTTTACAAACGGCCTGCTCTCAAAGAAAATTAATTTAGCAAGAGGAACGAGGCAAGGTTGTCCTTTATCTGGAGCTCTGTACGCGCTTGTAGCCGAATCCTTCGCCCAAACAATCCGGTTAAATCCTAATATTAAAGGCATACAAGCTGGCAACTTAGAACACAAGATCTCGCTATATGCCGATGATACTCTGCTATTTATATCTAACTTAGACCAATCAATTCCTAATTTAATGTCAGTAATTAACTTGTATGGCTCTCTTTCCGGTTATAAAATTAACCTAACCAAATCTACTCTCTGTCCACTTACTCAGATAGATGACGAAAAACTTAACACCTTATCCCCCTTTAAACAGACAAAAGAAGGATTTACTTATCTCGGTGTTTTCATCTCTCCCATACTGGACAATCTATATACCTGTAATTATACACCTCTAGTACAAAAGCTGAAAGATGACATGGACTTATGGACCAACCTACCTCTAACACTTATAGGTCGAATTAATGTAGTTAAAATGAACCTGTTGCCAAGATTAAATTATCTATTTCAGTCATTACCATGTCCAATTCCACCCTTATTCTTTGCTAATTTAAACACTAATATCTCTAGATTTCTCTGGAACCATAAAAAAGTACGAATCTCTCTGGCCACATTGTGTAAACCTTATAACGAAGGCGGTTTAGCTCTCCCAAATCTTGAATTATACTATTGGTCTGCTCAAATTAAACGAATGGCTGAATGGTTTCAGGAGTCTGATGATTCCCTGTGGAAAACAATAGAATCCCATCTCAGTCACCCAATTCCACTTAAATCTCTCCCTTTTATAAATGCGAGTCTGTCAGAGCTCAACAAATCTTTCGTTGTTAACGGCATCTTATCAATGTGGCCAAAGTGTAAGAAATACTGTAAAATTCAAAAGAGTTTATCTGTCCTTTCACCTGTTTCTCATAACCCAGATTTACCGGCGAGTCTAAGTGAGATTGGTTTGCAAAGGTGGACTAATAAAGGTGTTAACAATTTGGGCTGTCTACTCAGCAGTACAAACATTAAGTCCTTTTCGGAGCTGAAGGACGAATTCGGTCTACCTTCCACAAACTTATTCCAGTACTTACAAGTAAGACACTTTTTACAATCTTTGCTTAAGAAAAATATTTTTAGATCTCACATAGACGAGATAGAACAATGGATCATTAACACCCAATCTATGTTAAAATTCACTTCAAAGATTTATAAAACCCTTAATGGTAGAGTGACATCGTCCTTCCAGCCTCTGAAAAGGATATGGGAAACAGATTTAAATGTTGTAATTGATCAGGAAACATGGACAACAATATGTGCAAAAGTAAATCTATCTTCACTTACTCCTAGAATCCTAGAACATAATTACAAGTTTATTTTCAAAACATACTTAACCCCTGTTTGTCTAAACAAAATGTCTAGGGAGAACTCTCCCCTGTGTAATAGATGTAAACTGCATTTGGGTACCTACCCGCATATGTTCTGGTTTTGTCCAAAAATCAAACCATTTTGGCAAATACTTCATGATCAAATTGAAAAAATCCTTAAAGTAAAATTGAGAAAATCTCCCCTGTTATACCTGTTGGGGGCAGACCCAAATGTAAAGTTGAGATCTGCTCACAGGAAATTATTTGATCTATTTAGATTCTTGGCAAAGAAATGTATCTTAATTTTGTGGAAGACAGATGAAATACCCTCAGAACATATGTGGATGGCCCAAATAATGTCACTACTACCACTGGAGAGACTCAAGTATGAAACACAAAATAAGGCAGATGTATTTGTAGAGGTATGGACCCCCTTTTTGAATCATATTGAAGAGCGCATAAATCCTGTGTAGGATGGAACCCACCTTAACGTGCACACATGCAGTATACAACCCATGTACCACTTGGAAACTATTATTTATTATTTATTATTTTTTCTATTCTTTCTCTGTTTCTTCATTGTTGTTTTCATGTAAGTAACTGTCTTGTATGTAAGTCTACTGTGCTGTCCTTGTGTCCATGTAAAGAAAACCCTCAAAATAAATAATATAAAAAAAAAAGCATAACATAATGCCAACACCAAAAGGGGTTCCCGCCTAAAATGGGTTAAAATGCACACTTGCAACTGTGCAACTGGACGCATAAGAAAGTCCAAGTCTAGGGCTAACTGCTTTCTAATTGTAGATCAAAAACATGTCCTTATCGCCATACCTTTTTTATTATCCGAAATGAAATAAATGTAGACAGTATAATGCTAACCATGTTATATGCAGGATCAACCACAGAATACATAAGCATAGAACCATTTGTTATGGTTGTGTGGTCTCAAGGCTCACTACCAAAGCTCCCGTTCCCCCTGTTGGCAAATACTTGAAACTACCGGTACATGATTCTTATTGACACTGGGAACTAGCCGTCAGTATTGGAAAAAATTACTTTTTACTTCAGTAAAAGTATCAATACCGCAATATAAAAAATCTAAAAGATCTTGTAGATCGGCCATTTTTTTATGGTCTAATAGGGCTGAAGTGGGCAATGAATTGTTTTGCAATAATTAAAATCAATAAAGTAAGAAGTTTTCAAATAATTGTAGTGGAGTAAAAGTACAATATTTCCTTTTGATATGTAGTGGAGTAGAAGTATTGGAAATTGCAATTAGAAATACTCAAGTAAAGTACAAATGCCTCAAATTGTACTTACTGTAGGTACCATATTTAAGTAAATGTACTTTGTTACTTTCCACCACTGTGTATGACTGTACTACATACCACACTGGCTCCCATGCTGGTCTGCCCACTGCCCAGCCAGGGCATGGAGGAGGCGACGGGCATCTGTTGCTGGGCAAAGGCTGCAGGGTTACTAGCCTGGGCGATGTTGGTCTGAGACGAACGGTAATCTACATCATCAGAGCTGGAAAACACAACATGAAGATGGTCAACAGTCTTCTATCTACATCATCAGAGCTGTAAAACACAAGATGAAGATGGTCAACAGTCTTCCATCTACATCATCAGAGCTGTAAAACACAATATGAAGATGGTCAACAGTCTTCCCGAGTAGTTTAGGCATATAGATCGATGTCCGGCGGAAACCTTGTATCTCCATTATTCATCTTTTATGTTTTTTCATAAATTGAAAGTCCTATTTTATACTTTATGGCATCTTGGAATTTAGCTATTTCTGCAAGGTTTTAATACATTTCTTAGACTTTTCACCTGCAATGTCCAAAATAGGGATACCAAGATGAAAGTGGTTAAATATGTATGTTTTTTGTTATGTTTAACCAATGATAAGTATTAACAAAAGCTTGTGACTAATTAATAGCTATATTGGATGCTATGGAAGTAACACAGGTTCTTCCTTCTATTTCCTGAACAGCAGCGGTTTAGGACATAAAATAAGGTTCCGGCCCGACAGTGACAATAGCCCAGAATGTATGGAGGTTTTTCATGAGTCTGACCAGCGGGATTCCTTGTCAAAGTCCTCTCCTATCCAGGTGTAGGGCTGGGCGGCCACCAGCGTGGACACGTCCACCTCCTGGACGTCATGGGTGGATGCCAGCACGATCTCATTGGAGTTGGCCTAGTGAGAGAGAACCGAGGGAGACAGCGTGAAGTTAAGCATGGCGGTGACAGTTCTCATTGGAGTTGGCCTAGTGAGAAAGAACCGAGGGAGGGAGACAGCGTGAAGTTAAGCATGGACAGTTCCGCAGGCAGCAAAGGAAAAATAAAAAGTCATGCTGCGGCATCCTGGTAACAGTTTCCCAAACAGTGGATCGGGATCGATTTGTGGGTCACGGGCCATTTTTTATGGGTCACGACTAGAGTAAAATCTAATTTTATTTCCTTACATTTGAAAACAAATGTTTGTTTAATAAAAATAATAAAACAAACAAATCTAGGAAATTTCACAATTAAATAAAAATAATTTGTGACGCTTACCTTGTTAATGGCAAAGGCCATGATTATATCGGACTCCTTGTGGATGATTTTAGCCTTTCCTCCTGGGTAGCCCAGATCAGCCTCCACCTGGAAGACACATTATGACCAAATTGTTGCTCATATGCAAAATGTGACCACTGACATGATACAGTGCACAGTGAACACACAGCCCGCCAGCCTTCTACACAGCCCCAACACAGTGAAGCATGCAGGTTAGTAGGTCTATGTGCCACATGTCTGAGCGCAGATCACATTTACACGGTGGATTAGTGGATTTTGGCTCGAACATCTGGCCAGGAAAAAGTGAGTGAGAAACACAGCTGGTGCGTGAGACTGTTACTGAAGTGGAAGGGGCGAGGCCAGGTGAGCTGAAAAATCAAGTGCTTCAGTGATACACACCCCCCCCCCCTGATTAGATTTAAGAGATCTTAGTGATTGAGTTGAATTCTGCCAAACGGATGAGGCAGGTGAACAGTATGAATTGGAGCAGTCACTATCAGACCATACTGGAGAAAAAAACTTGAGACCAAACTTGTTGTACGACCATAACGCCGTTTTCTTTTTGTTATAAACAGGTCATATAAGACAAAAGTATACATTTGCCACTATACTGCCAATTTATACTAAACCAGACCTACACATCCACATACTGTATTTGACACATAATAAATATGTGCACAGAAAAAGAAAATCCATAAAGAATCTTAAATGGTCTCATTCATCCAAGATCGGCCGTGTAGTGACTCCTCCAGAGAGACAGAGAGACTGACAGACGGGCGCCCAGAGCCAGGGCCAGAACGGAGGATGAGGGATATTACCTTGTTCGGACAGAGCGCTCCTGCAAGCCTATTTGGCCTTAGATGGTCCATATGGATCTCTACAGACTACAGAACACACACAAAAGCAATGTGGACGCAGAACACAGGGACACAGCACGACACACATGCACAAAAACAAACACAAAACGGGGAACGAAAAGGAAAAAAATGACAAGGGTTGATAGGATCTTTGATGAACACACACACAAGTGGGGGTGTAAGGAAATGGCGATCTCTAGCATGGGGCTATTGTGGTGTGGGGTGCAGGGTGAATAGAACAGTAACCATTGGTTTTGCTACTGAACGTACTGTAGGTACTATAGATTTACAGATTGACAAATAGTTCTAAATTGTTGTAGACATTACATGCTAGCCATGAGATGTCTCATGGTAAATGATAATGATAAATGGCATAATTTGGGGGAGTTCAGGAAATAACAAAAATATATGGTACATGCATTTTGTTCTGATCAGATATGAATTCAGAACATGCAACAACCTCAATGTGAACTCAGGTTATTCCCCAGGGGCCTATACTTGGTCCCCAACCCCCCCCCCCCCCCCCCCCCCCCCTACACCAGATCGCTTTGCTAAAAATTAAGATTTTAACACGCAAACAAGCCATTGCATGAGCTTGTAGAGCTGCTGAAATGTTCTGTGCCTATTATTATGCCATGCCCAGGATTGGGATGCTAAGGGTTTGTGTGTTTAACATGATGTGTTGCGCTCAATGTTTAGAATGCAGGTTAGGGATTATATCTTTGAACATTGTCAATTTATGACATTATAGTGTCATGACACCGGACTGAGAAAACTCATTTCGGCCGATTGCATTCGCTACCTTATTCTTTCGGTCATAACCCACACTTCATGACAATAGGTCATAGCAAGAACGAATATTGCTTTGGAGACGGAGAGCTTTGCCTTCTGGCTCAACAGTGCGGTGCAGCGAGTGCAATACCGCCCCTGCTTCATCACGTGGCCAGACTGTTGCCTCCAACAATTTTCAAATGCTTCTGGTCATACAGCCTGGAGCATGGAAGCTCTGATCATGAACAAACAATAAAGCGGATGTGAAGCCTCCTCCCCACTTCTGTTTAGCAGAAATTGTTTTGTTTTTTTAAATTCAATGTAAAGATATTTTTAAATGAATTTTCGTCAACGGAAATGAACAGATGCCAGCTTCCGTGTTGGGATTTCAGGAGGGGTAGTTCCAAACTCTATAGCATTCTGAGATTGTGGAATAGTCTGCCTTCCCGAGACTATCATCAGGCCAAATCAATAATCAACATCATCATCCAGACAGGCCATCTGTCAGAAGAGATGCTCTCTCAGCTTGCTGACCTCACACTGCTTTCTTTTCTTGGTGAAGATGTAGCGAATCAGCGTCTCCTGAAGAATTTCCTGTTTCACCAAGAAATGCCAAAGACGTCGGGCTGGGAAGGAGAGGTGGTTCTTTGTTCTGGAATAGAACAAAAACAAATAAATACAAACCACAACAGGAACCCTAGAGCTGTTCCAAGACATTCCACAATAAAAATCCAAGTCATAGAAAAGAAGAAAACACACTTGAAAGGTGTGTTGTCGGGCTCCAGCATGGCCTTGTGTCGGAGTATGGCAGGCCCCCCTCCTGCACTCATGTCAGTGGGGTATGTGTTGATGTAGTTGGGCGGGGGTCCTTCAAACTTGTTCATCCTCTCCAGAAGCATCTGCTCCCAGTTCTCCAGAGTCTTCAGAACAGCATTGCACAGAGGAGAGGTCACTGGCAGCTCTGAAACACAGTGACCACAAGTCAATTCTAACCTAGGATTGGGCAACCGTTTCCATTTTCATATTGTCGCTGTTTCATATTGAATAGACGGGTGCTGTGGATCACATAGGAAAAGAAAGTTCAACACTACACAACTCTGGAAGCGGGTGAGCTCTGCCAAAGTACTCCTTGTGTTAAAAGTCCTTTAGGCTTTAGGAAAACATAACCTTTCAAAACATATCCAAAAGAATGTTAACTACTCATGTGGAGAGCAGAGCAACATTATGGTGAGCAAGCATATTATGAACAGAGATTCCAGGTGTCAGATCCAAAGGAGATGGTGAACTGGTCTGAAATGATCTCCGAAGGGTCAGTCAGAGATATTGAAATCATGCTGGTCACTCATGCTGTAAAACGGGACTCTGGGGCCAAACGCAGAGTAGGGTGTAAATTCTAGAGATGATATTTAGAAAAACTTAGTTCTGATAGTGAGTTAGTTAAAATCACCTTAATAATCGGTATAGAAAAATTATCAATTGGTAATCATCAATTAATATGGTGAAATACGATCTTATAACCTGTCTATTATTAGGTCTGTATAACAATAACAAATAGCAAAAGTTGTTTATGCAATATACTGTACAATGCCCAGACACGATGACAATTAAGGTAGGGCACAGAACACGGCAATGACCAATAATTACACATGTTAACTTAAGTCACCAAAAGAATGGGTGAATTCATAACAGGATTTGTGTGAATGAGTTTGACTTTGCATGCGAGTGTGTGTGAGTGTGAGTGTGAGTGTGTGTGTGTGTGTGTACCTGTGAAGTCGAGGCCGGTTGTTGGGAGAAAGTTCTTAACGTTGTGTAGAGCCATTTTGACCATGGCCAGTCGGATCAGAGACCAGCTGCATATCAACCACAGACCAAAATGTTAGCTTAGAATACACTAATGAACATGAATACACTACACAGCTCAGGGTTCAACCAGAACAACAGACCTGTAGGAGTTTGGGTCAGAGTGCTCTGTGATCTGGGTGTCAGAGAGGAAGGCGTCATCGTCGTCCTCATCATCCTCACCCCCGCTCTCATCCGAGTCATATAAAGCACCGCTGTCTGACAGAGGCAGGAAGGGCTGGGTGAGGGACACAGATGGACAGAGAGAGAGAGAGAGAAAGAAAGAGATCAGCATAGTTAAGATTCTAAAGTATGAATCACCTAGAGTCTAAGTAGTAGAATAGAATAACTTAGACCAGATACAATAACATTACATCAATACAGCAAATCTCATCTCATCAAAATTAAAACATACAGAACACAGTTTACAGCCTATATTTAATGCAGAAGAGTGCAATTAATGCACTTAATACACTTGCCACTCTGGCAAACAAAGAAGTTTCAAACTTTAATTATCGTTGCTGTTGTGAGGAAGCCACCCAACTCCATTTTTATTTTTTTATAAATCAATGCCATTAAACACCCTTTATGTCTGTGTGTAGGTTAAAAACATATTGGACCAATCAAAAGTAGTAAAAAGCGATTCAGACAAAACCTCTTAACTCCATTGGACCATCAAACTGTCTGCTAAAGCAACTAACTTCACCACCTCTCCCTCTCATGCAAGTAATTGACAATATATATAAAAGTCAAGTAATTGACAATATATAAAAGTCACACCACCAACTTTGATGAGGCATTATTGCTTTGTTTTCAAAACATACGGTTTTCTTCATTTCCTGAAAATGTTACATTTTGTCTGACATTAATACAGTAGGACCTAATTAAAAAGAGGTGAATCTGGCCCAGGCGGTGGAGTAACCGTCTGGGCACCCGACTGGTAATCCAGTCACAGTGTGCCGCAGGTTCGACTCCCGAGCCCGACACGGCCTTTACTGCATGTCTTCCCCCATCTCTCTCCCGTTTCCTGTCAGCCTACAGTCTGTCCCTTCAAAAAACCAATAAAAGGCGTAAGCCGCAAAAAAAATATCTTAAAAAAAAAAAAAAAAAAAAAAAAAAAAAAGTGGTGAATCAGTACAACGTGTCCCATACTTTGGCCACAAAGTAGTCCCACATGCTGAGCTCTGGGGGGATGAACTTCTCCCTGTAGGCGGGGCGCTCTACGGGCACCGGGGGCGGGGTGGCGGGGGTCTCCTTGACGGGACGCCCGGGAACCAGCATCCTCATGTTGAACCGCCGCCTCTGTCGGTCCACGTCCTCCGCCGGGGGTGGAGGAGGGGGCACCGCTAAGGGAGGGGGCAGAGGAAGGGATGTCTGGTAAAAATATGGTTTGAAATGTGAAACCACAACACACGCACGCACGCGACTGCTGCTGACATTTCCAAGAGTAGATGAGAGGAGCAGCTTCATCAAAAAGGCCAAAGAATGAGGAAAGAGGAGGAAGGTGAGAGACAGTGTGGTACGTACTGTACTTCATCTGTACCATTTCTGACCGCACTGTAAACTGACAGCACTGCATACGGCCTGTGTTCAAACTATACATTCCACATTCCATGTGAAGAATGAAATGTTCGTCTGAAATAGGACCAATCACATGAGTGTACGCACACAAGGAAAATAGAGTATATGGGACTGATTCAGATGCACAAAGAGACACATCGCAATACACACTGTAGGCTGCACACAAACCTGCACCACTATCCTGGGTCAATACCTCTGAGGTCCACCGCACACACAAAACAAGACAACAGATTAGACCATATTACAGTCCTGTTGTTAAGGCATCACAAACACAGACACAAAACTATACAGAGCACGGTTTCATTAGATACTGTACTGGATTTGACATGGGCTGTGACGCAAAAACACCCATACACAAAAGCATCCAAAACAATGGGAGATGGATTTCAAGTCATGATTGAAGCACTGCATTGTCAAGAGCTCAAAATATGGCCAAAATGTGTGTGTGTGTTTAGGTGTGCACATGTGCCTGCATTGCATCTGCAATGTTCAGATACGTTAACATTTGCATCCCTAGAACAAGGCTGGCATTTTACCACCTCCTTACACCTCCCTCTCGCCTTCAGAAGGCTTAGAATTAGAAGATAAACAGAATATATAAATAGCTCTCAGAGATGTGAGCTCTTAATGTCAGCCCGTTATCTACGGTACCTACTCCACAGATACCGTGCAAATACAGTGTGAACAAATGGAGCATTTCAGTCCGGAGCCTGGTGAAGATGGACGAGCATTGTTATAATATGGTATGAAACTAAAGTCTAGACTCAGCTCAGGCAATACAATTTCCTCTACACAGCAGCTCAAAACAGTCAGCACCAACATAAGCACACTAACCAGCTGAACACAGGTTGGCTTCTCCTGTTGCCAGCAGCATTATAATATTTTCTAAACAAAACAACTGTATTCATGCAAATTGTTGTGAATTGTGTGTGTACACAGTCTACATTAGCTGCTGCGCCCGCCACTGTACCTCTAAACTTGGTAACGGTTCGCTGCTCTGGCACTACCTGGTGCAGTACCTAATGGTCTATTTTCAGCTTTTGAGCGTGCTGCTTACAGTGAATTTGTGCTAATGGCTGCTTTCAGAAATTGTGTATAGCAAATAGCTTTGCCCGACTTTAGTATCAGGTTTGATTATAGATACTAAAGTGCGGTGGTACGAGTGGTGGTATTTTCTGCCTTCCTTCCTACATGAAGGAGAATTATGGCTAAACAAGTCCACACCAATCTAATCGTTAAAAGACTACGGTATACACATTTAGCAACATACCGTTGCTATTTTGAGTGCCTAAACAGAAATACGCAGGCACATCCATAACTCTGTTATTTCAGTTAGTCTAGCCACTCACAGAGTACCTGTTATAGTATCAGAGTCAGGGTCAGCGTTATTCTCAGAGAGCTGCTCAGCCTTGGTCACTGAAATCTGCTCGCTAGTCTTAGCTGCTGCTTCAGTGGCACAACAGGGATGACACACAATGAGGGTGAGAGCATTCAGGACACACACAGGCATGCAATGCAATGCACACGTACACTACACACACTCGCGCACGCCACAGCACGCACACAAAAAGGCACATGATGGCTTGTCAGAACATTGAACACAGAGCTGTTGGTTTGTAGTGCACTAGAGGTTTTCATACAGGGCATTCAGTAGTAGTAGCTGCACAAGAGAGAGGAGTTACTGTAAGTCAAGCATCTGCAACACAACACACACCTGCACAGTTAAACATGCACAGTCCTGCAAACCAGCAATCCAATCCTGCAAACTCAGAACACTGCAATCCTGCAAAACGACCACTGCAAGCGACCAGCTCCGTTACTCACAGCTGGCCTTGGTTGCCGGCGACCCTGGAATAGACCCCTCTCCCCCTCGGACGGGGGGAGGGGGTCTTTGGGGGGGCTGGGTGATGGCAGGGGCGGGGTTTAGGGTGGGGCTGCTCTGCTCAGGCCTTCCTGTCTCCTGAGCGTCCTCTGGCCCGGCCCTGGATGCTTCAAAATCAGCAGTCACTGAGACACAGAGGGTACACTCACTCACACAGGAGACTACACACAGCACAGCGTGGTCTCCTCACACAGGAGACTACACACAGCACAGCGTGGTCTCCTCACACAGGAGACTACACACAGCACAGCCTCCTCACACAGGAGACTACACACAACACAGCGTGGCCCTGTTCACACAGGAGACTACACACAGCACAGCGTGGCGACGCTCACACAAAAGAGGATGGCCCATTGAACCAGGTGAGGATCCACACGGGACCAGTGTTCAGATGAGACAGATGCCTCAGAAGATAACAAACGGTCAGGATGTTGAGAGTTGTTGGACGGAGGAGAAGAGAGGGAAAAGGGTGAAGAAGTAGAAGAATAAGAGTTGAGGAACAGGTAAGACTGGACAGGGATCCAATATCTAGAGAGAAGAGAGAGGGATCCGATATCTAGAGCGAAGTGAGAGGGCTGAATGGAGACGAGAATGGCACGATGACACCAAACAACAGAAGCAAGATAGGGTACCAGAGTACATACCTGGCGGGGCCTCGGGCCTCTTGGGCTTGATGATGACTTTGGCCCCTCCTCCGAAAATGGCCGCCCACATGCGGTTGTTGAGCGGGTGGGCGGCCAGGCGAAAGAGCTCGTTGCTGTTGTGCGTGCCCAGGCCGTGGATGAGCAGGGACAGGTAGACCGCCACCACGGCCTCACACAGCAGCACGTTGAGCCGGGGCTGGCCCTCCTCTCTGGCCGACGCCACCAAGGAGATGAGGGACGACACACCTGGGTGCAGGTAAAGAGCACTGTTGTTTTTGGCAGCAAGTTTTGATTTTAGTTTTAGTCATATACGTAGTCTCTTGAATAGTTTTCATTTAGTTTCAGTCACATTTTAGTCACCTGGAATGTTTTAGTGTTAGTCTAGTTTTAGTCGACTAAATGTATTTTGGCGGGCCTTGATGCCGTCGTAATGACTGATTTTACACTTTACACAAAATAGCCGATCTACTGCTATTTTCAGGATGCAATCAAGTGTATAATGACTTATACTGGATCTCTTGTCCACTAGTCCCTTCCTAACATTTTAGTCTAGTTTTTATTTGTTGAAGAAATTGTCAGTATATTTAGTCTTAGTTTTAGTCATCATAGCTTAGTTTTCATTTAGTTTCCATTTAGTTTTCGTCAGTGAAAAAAGGTAGTCGACGAACATTTTTTGTCTTAGTTTTAGTCGACGAAATCAACACTGGTAAAGAGGAAGATTAGTTGGGTTTTTTTGCAATAAAGCTTCCATGACATTATAGGACACTTTATTATTCTGCATTACAGAGTAGACCCCACTCACATAGAGCATTTAACATGATGGTGTGGTTAAATGCGCTTTTCTGTTTTCTTCCCAGGGGCTACGGGGCTCTTATTATAGAACACCATCTGCCCCTCTTCCACTTGCCTCTCCCTTCCCCTGCTTTCTCATTTTCTCTTATTTTTTTTTCTTTTAAAGATATTTTTTATTGTTTTTTTTGTTTTTTAAGGGACAGACAGTGGATTACCAGTCAGGTGCCCAGACGGTTACGCCACCGCCTGGGCCACTCATTTTCTCTTCTAAATTACGTTTCAAAAGTATGCCTCGTCCTTCTTGACAATGACAAATACAAGCTTTTCAGTCTTCTACTTAAAGAATATCTACTTTGTGGAATGATAGCGCCATAATGAGGGACTTCAGTAATCAAAGCTGCTGATCCCATAGACCAGTGGTTTTCAACCCTTTTCATATCAAGGTCCATTATTCATTTGCCATTTGAGCCACCGACCACCATTATGAGATTTAGCATTTCAGAATCAAGACTATTTTGAATATTTTTATTTACTGTATGAATATTTATCTAGAATATCTTGTCCACAAATGCCACAGACCACACTATTGATCCATAATGTATAAATGATAGATAAGGATTCAGGACAACGAGGCCTTTTCGTGGAGGGGTCAGAACGAAATTTGGACTGTTTTTCGTCTGTGGTTCTTCTACATTGTCTAATAGGCCCTGCGGTAAGCCCCGCCCGCTCGCTCAGCTGCCTCGATACCGTTGTTAAGCAGGACAAACATCAGCGAACCTCCATTGAGGACCGTGTTATGTCGGCGTTTTTCCGAAGAGGAATAGAAGCATTCATATCAACAACATTCATACTATAATAACGCCATGGTGAAACGTTGCTGTTGGGCGTCCTGCAACAGTGCTTAATAAGTACCCAGAACGTTTGGGGCATTTCTTTTTATTCCTTTCCCCGTGGGTGCGCACATCATGCACATGTCAATGTTTACATTCTGGAGGTGGAGGACGCGGCGGTCACTCATTCACCCTCCCTGCTACTAAATCATACTATTAACGTCAACTTTTACTAAACAATGTTTAAATCAATCGTCTAATAAACAACTAACAACTTACCTTGGAGCAAATGGTGTGCTTTGTAACTTTCTAATCTCCACGCTCAGTTGCTTGTGTTGGTCTCCAGCCTCCAGTCACGTTCCCTCCCACTGCGGTTCAGAAAAAGAACGCTGCTTACCATTTTCTGCACATTGTATCCAAAAAGTGAAGGTCCGCTAATGGTCTAAACTATTTTGAATTTAGGAACGGCAAATAAAATAGTTTAGACCATTAGCGGACCTTCACTTTTTGCATGCAGAAGGGGGTAAGCAGTTCTTTTTTTTCTGAACCGCAGTGGGAGGGGACGTGACTGGAGCCTGTGGTTGAAGACAGTTATGTGGCTGCCGTCCAACACAAGCAACTAGAAAGTTACAAAGCACACCATTTGCTCCAAGGTATGTTGTTTGTTGTTTATTAGACGATTGATTTAACCATTGTTTAGTAAAGGTTGACGTTAATACTAGTATGATAGTAGCAGGGAGGGTGAACGAGTGACGCCACCGCCGCTTCCTCCTCTAGAATGTAAACATTGTGCGCACCCACGGGAAAGGAATAAAAAGAAATGCCCCAAACGTTCTGGGTGCCTATGAAGCACTCTTGCAGGACGCCCAACAGCAACGTTTCACCATGGCGTTATTATAGTATGAATGTTGTTGATATGAATGCTTCTATTCCTCTTCGGAAAAACGCCGACATAACACGGTCCTCAATGGAGGTTCGCTGATGTTTGTCCTGCTTAACAACGGTATCGAGGCAGCTGAGCGAGCGGGCGGGGCTTACCGCAGGGCCTATTGTGTAGACTTCTTGTAAATTAAGTAATGCAGATGTTTAACAATAATCTAACCCTGAGAGCATAAATAGAAATCAAAAGGACCCGCATTTGGTTTCATTTTACACTCTCAACCAGTTAACCCATTTTGAGCGGGAACCACTTTTGGTGTTAGCATTATGTTATGCTTTAGCTATTGAAAAATAGCAGATCTACAAGCTCATAGCGCGCGCTACGAGCTTGTAGGTCTGCTATTTTTGAAAAATCGAAGAACGACTGACATAGAAACATAGCTTTTTCAGAAAACTGTCAGGATTTAGAAGACAATTTTTGAATCTGATCTCAGGTCAAAAATCTAATAAGGGTCCATTTGGTTACCTCTTTGGTTTGGTTACATTATTTAGCTGGGGAACCACCTGGAATCCCTGAACGGACCACTGGCGGTCCCCAGACCACTGGTTGAAAAC
Source organism: Protomyctophum parallelum (assembly GCF_964188405.1). Taxonomy (NCBI): domain Eukaryota; kingdom Metazoa; phylum Chordata; class Actinopteri; order Myctophiformes; family Myctophidae; genus Protomyctophum; species Protomyctophum parallelum. The sequence goes on from NC_139699.1 coordinate 31,475,396, forward strand.
CATAGACAGAAGGTGGAACAAGCAGAGGTATTATTGGTTACCTGGCCACTGTGCTGGAGCAGAAGAGGGGGTGACGTGCTCCTCTATGCTCTCTGTGCGGAGTCGTCTCCTCTCACTGAGAAGCAGGCCCTGGTACACCATCCCTGTGAACTGGTTGGCCGCCGCCTGGATGCTGCGGACCATCACAGGAATGTACATCACTTAATTATGGTGCCTGGGATTATTATTATTTTTTCAGAATAAAAAGGCGCTAGAGTGCAAAGCAGATGAAGGAGATTTTACTCTGAAAACACCCACCTTTCATTTCCCCCCAAAACTGTTGAGGTATAATGCTCCATTACTACATCGCCTGCGTGAAATTGATCTCTTTAGAAGCGTTAATATTCTCACCAAGATGCATGACGAAGTCAGAAATTAGGACAGAACGTCGCCGTTATGATCAGTCTAGGCTGAGGCAGCTTAGATTCAGAGAAAATAAGGACGTTTGTCGGCCCGTACACCATCAAGTGAATGGCTGCGTGCACAGCAAAACAGGTCTGGGACGGGCTGAGAAAGGCGTTGACTAGCAACGGCCGCTGTCAAAAAATTGATTTTAGCCATTTAGCTAAGTTTCTGTACTTTTACTTCTACTCCACTACACCTCAGAAGCAAATATTGTACTTTTATTATTGTACCCGTGAGCATGATATACAAGGCATTGCTATTTGTAGAAATACATGTGTGTGTGTATGTAAATGTGAGCGTGTGCATGCATGTGTTTACCTGTAACTGTGGCTGTCACACAAGGCTTGGTAGATGCAGGCAGACAGAGAAGCAGCCAGTGTGTGCAGCATATTCACCTAAGGGGTGGGTGTGCAGAAAGATACACACATTTCAACAATCCGGCCAATACCTGAACACACTCAAAGTGTCGCTTAACCCTGGCAACGCCGGGCAAGTCGATGTATTTATTTGACATGTTTTGCACTTGAGACGAGGTCTGACCCGGTCGTCCAGGATGATGGGGTGTGGCGGTAGCTCCATGAGGACGATGGTGTGGAGGATGTCGTGGATGTGGTTGCCAAGGTGAAGCACTGGATTGGCTATGACCGTCTTAGTGGCAGCGATGCTGGCAGACAGCAGGGGCAGGGTGGTGGGCAAGGGCAAGGGAGACTGAAGCTGCTTCACTGTGGTCTCCTACACAGAAAAATACAAATACAATACGTTAACATTTATCCACCCTAAATACAGGTTAAACAAACAAATGAATTTATCAGCTTCAATTTGATAGCGTTTCAGTTAAAATTATGTTCTGCTAATTTCTTTGTGCAATCACTTCCAATTCCCGTTCCTGATTGCTTAAAATGTGTATCTCGATCTGAAAATGTACTATGAGAATATACTGTATTTAACACTTATTTTAACAGAAATAAATAAATCACTTACTGTACCGTACGGTTAATATGTTATTAATTATTGTCATCACCTGCTGGCTCTCTTGGAGCAGGAAGATGAGCTCCATGCGTACAGAGGTGACTCCCCCTCCCTTGGCCCCGTGCAGACTGCAGTAGGACAGAAAGACCCTGAGCAGGGCCTGGTTCTTCCTCAGCCATGCCTTCCTCCTCTCCGAGTGCACTTGCTTGGCCTGCAGACGCCGGCGTTCCATCTGGTGGCGCTCGTAGGTGCCGGCCTCCATGTGCTCCAGGGCGTCATCGGGAATGTCCAGCGATGCCCCGCGCTCGCGCCAGCGCTCTGGTTCCTGGCCCTGGCCCTCCTCCTTACCCTCCACCTGCGGGGTCACAGAGGAACCGGCGGCACGTCAAGAAAACAACATGTAAGCGAACGTCTACATTTAGAGAGCGTTGAACGTCAGTCACTAACGTGCACCTTGTAGTTGCAGATCTTGTGCATGGCTCCTATTTCCTTCTCCAACCAGTTATAGAGTTGGAAGCGGAGCTTCCCTCCGTCCACCTCGTAGCCGGTGGCCAGCGTACGCAGCTCCGTCATCAAGATCTTCAGACAGGCACGGAACTTCAACTGCTCTGCTATGACGTCCACCTCCGACTCGCCCTGACAGAGGAAGTTATAATATGTATTCGTTTTCTTCTTTAGGTTAAGTAAGCCCATAATGACAGCACAATGTACAAAGGTGGTTTCCTACCTGAGAGTCATCCCTCTGCAGTGCAGGTTTGCCACTCCCCGAGGTCTGATCTGCTCCGGTTTCAGACTCTGATTTCTTCATAATCAGACCTCCATCATCATCGTCATCTTCGTCCTCCTCCTTGTCTGCTTCCCAGTCCAACTGAAGCCCCTCGTCTTCCACCTTGACCAGAGGCTGGCTCCAGTCCAGTGACTCCAGTCCGCCTGCACCATCGTCAGCTCCCCAGGCTTGGGTAGGGGCTGTCGGTGTGGCCCAATCCACTGCACTTCCCTGGGTGCCGTTCTCCAGCGGGTGGCCGGAGCTGATATTGGCCAGAGACGAGCCTTTACTGAGGGGTCTGGAGCCAGACATCTTGGTCACCTTGGGGATCTTGGAGAGCACCTCCAATGCCAAGACCGGGCAGCCGACCTACAAAAGATAAGTAGGAGTGAACCTTCAACAGTGTCTAATTACAGATGTCCTGTAGACATCTTATCAAGCTAAAAAGTTAAGCATATTAGATATATGCTTAACTTGTTTTATTTATTTTCTACTCTAAACGCTGCCCACCTTGAAATGTGCATTGGCGGTGGTGAAGAAGAGCTTGCGTTCTATCAGGTTGATTTCAACAGCGTTGCTCCTCTCTGCGGTGAGGCCGATGGTTGCCGTCACGGTGCCTTCTGGGATGGCTAAGTGGCGGCGGATGATCAGGGGGTGTGTCCTCAAATAGTTGTAGAAACTGAACACAACAGGGTTGCACGACTTCACCATCACATCTAAGGATGAGGAAGGGAACAGGGGCAGAGGAGAACAGACGTCACTACTAGGATGTCTATAGCTTTGTTCTTTTACTGTGGTTCCCCGCAACACTATGATTAATTATGTGTAGATTTATACAGTTCTCAGTAAGATAATACTGGTGGAAACAGGATTCTATATCTGACCAGGGTTCTCGTCATCCTCTTTGGGGATGCGCTCCAGCAGCGTGCCCAGGGCCTGGGTGTAGTCCTTCATGATCCAGAAGCCGATGCTGCGGAGGAAGGGATCTGGATGGATCTTAGAGCAGTGGTAGCCACTGCCGTCCCTGTTGCAGCCCAGGACCTTCTCATAGAGGAGACCCTGAGAGGTGGAGGAGGTCTCAAAGTCGGCCTCGTACAGCCTGGCCACTATCATGGCCAGCTGGAGGTCTTCCATCTTCTCCAATAACACCTAGACATCATCAAATAAACAGCAGAAATGAGAGTGGGGGGGTTGCAAACGTGTGATTCATCTGAAAGCAAAACCTAGGATGGTGAAATAGTAATGCAATATACCGGGCTGACAATAATATAAATAATATACCGGCCTGACACATTAATTCTACATCTTTATGCATCGTTTCTTGGTTCAAAGGACTTATGTAAGAGCCTTTATGCACTAGTGGAGCTCACAGGAAAATCCATATGTGCTTAATTTAAATCTCTCTCTTCACCGTGTGGTGAGGCAAACCCAGAGCAAGGTAGATTACATAAGCTATCTACATGCCTCATCTGTCAGGTTTAGACTCATGTGGTTTAAAGGATTAGAGAATATCCAGCTCACAGAACAGAACTGTAAAAGTGTAAATGATTACACCTTAATTTTTAGGACATTCAAAAACACAGATGAAATACTTGTGTTGGTTTGTGTACAGTAAAGTAAATCTGTGTGTGTGTGTGTGTGTGTGTGTGTGTGTGTGTGTGTGTGTGTGTGTGTGCACGCACCTCTATGGCATCTTTGAGCGACCCAGCCAACAGGAAGAATGCTGCAGACTGTTCAAAGCGCTGCTTTCCCAGCAGGGAGAAGGCATTTTTCAGAGCTGCCTTTCGCCAACGGTCTTCAGTGAAGTTATTCTTGAAAAATGCAGTCATCTTTTCATCATGCTGGGACCTGCAGGAGGCAAACCAAACATTAGGGCGTTTGAAATCCAAAAGATGTATTCCATTAAAGTAATAAAAATAAAATAAATCCCCAAATAATAACCAAATTCACAAATGTTGTGTGCGAGAGCTTGAATAGTTTACCCACCTAAACAGGCCCCAGAGGACAGCCTTCTTTTTCATGGCCAGGAAGAACAGAGCACCGTCTAATGGGTCGTTATTTCTCTGGAACGCAGCTTTACCCACCTAAAAACACACAGTAACAGCCATTAGACAACCTGTTAACCAATCGGTGGGTGACACTGGAAAACTCTTAACCGCTTCCACCGCCCAGTACCTTCTCCACCATCTTGCGCAGTGTGTTGATGTTGCGGATCCACCAGCCCACCCCCACAGCTCTGAGCTCAGACCACTGAGGGTTTCCTCTTTGCATGGCTGGGATCATGTTCAACATCTCCTCCTCTGCCTCAGAGTGGAAGGCCCACGCAAAGTGACATGTTGACAGGCCTGTCAGGGATGGGGGAGGGAAGGAGAGAAGAGAGGGAGGGAGTCTTGAGTCATTCTTCAGGGTCACTTCCCTGGAATATGAAATCATGACTCACAAACTATGACAAGTATTATAATGTTATTAGAGCACAGTACTGTGTTAATGTCAGAGCTTATATTTGGTGTGTGTGTGTGTGTGTGTGTGTGTGTGTGTGTGTGTGTGTGTGTGTGTGTGTGTGTGTTACCCTGGTGGATGAGCTGCATGCGGTACAGGGGTGGAAGAGAGGTGAGCAGACAGGTGTGTAGTCGCATGGCCAACAGGTACCTCAACCCACACTCATCTAGAGCCTCGCCACCTACACACACACATGCAACAGAGAACTGCATTTATTTAAAACAAACAAACAATGGAATAGCAATATTTGTCTACATGTGTGCAGTAAAAAAGGCCTTTAGAAATCTAGTGTCAGTGAAGTTCAGGCACCATCTGGCCAGACAATGTCTGCCTGTCCCTGAACCTTCCTACCCACTTCATGCTTACTTAGCACTGGAACAATCTGCCTCTCAAAAGACTAAATAAATAGAGCAGAAAAATGTTGTGGGGGGAAAAAAAGACAAAGATAAATATGTATGTTTCAACATAGTAGGATAAACAATGGTGTTGAGGACTTGAGGTTAGCACAAATTGATTGATGGCTGTGGGATTATATGACCACATACTGTACCAAAGAACACGCAATCAGCTTTTATTCTGATAACCTTTCGTTAATACACTATCATCTCTTGCTAAGGGCTCATAGACATTCAGGCGCTGCAATACGGCAATGCACAATATTGATTCATGTGTACGGAGCTATTACACACACACACACACACACACGTTAATATTATGTTTCTTCAGATATTTTGAGCATATATACACCGTACATTTCGAGAAAGAAACCGGTGCATAGGAGAACACCAAACGTACTGAATAGAAAGAAACAAAATACAGTACTCTGTCTTCAAATGCAATTAAAGACATTTTATTGGGAATAACCTGGTAGACCATCAGGTTATCTTTTAGGGGGAAAATGTACAGTAACACATGCGCACTGAAGAGCAGCTGTCGGCAGTACCTAGTCTGCTCGGCCAGCGAAGCAGGCAGACAGCCTGCCACGGTGAATGAGACAGTGTTGGAACTACAGTAAATATAGTTAACTTTTTTCGGGAGGCTAAATGTTTTCTACTGCCATGTGGATTACCAAGTGTCTGCATCAACTATGATTACAGATCAAAAAGTTGTTAAACGTACCAGTACAAAGCGATTGATCATTTCTCCCTTAAGCCGAGCTTAGTCGGGGTACAAAACTGTTCATTCGAGAGATTGGTCGTTGCCTCAGAGATCGGCAAGCATGCATCAAAACACAGATTATGATCGCTATAAAATGATTGATATCTCTCTCTCTCTAGGTTTATAGATATCGCTACTACGCTAGATAATCTATCTGTGTGTATTCGTTCGGCCCACCAACTTTCTGGACTTGATCACCATCCATATATGGAGCTGTCTTGTTCTGACATCACACCATTTGTTCTGACATGCATCACAATGATATTCTGACATCTTTCAGCATAGACTCCATATTTGGGCATGCCTGACAAAGAACTCCATACATGGCCATAAAAGGGGCACCGACATAATAACAGGCTGGGGCATCCATTTTCAACTTGCATTGTTCCAAGTAGACCACTGCCCAACGGGCACCGGTCGGACGGACGGACGGACGGACGCACAATTAGCCCATGCTCACCTGAGTACTGCTGGTCAGTTGAGCTAGTGACCTCGGCGCTGGTGGTTGCCACGGTATCAGCCAGGGCCACCAGGAACATCTGCTCCAGTCTGGTCAACCCTGGAAGGCTAGAGTGCATGAGGTGACTGGACAACACCTGAACAGAGACAAGGGAATTGTTATTAGCCTGAATGTAAGACATTGGGGGAGGGGAGTGGGGGTCATTTTATTTTATTTTTCAGGAAAATCTCTAAAAAAGGGGTTAAGTGGTTTGGTTTTGATGACAATCCCTAGCAGATATACCAAGTAAGCTAAAACAACTATAAATATTTGTTTTGAAGTGAAAAGGTTACAAAAACCACCAGTGGCTGGTCACGGAGCATAAAGGACCTGCATTATTGATATAGATGTCTTTGACAAGCTTACAAGTACATCCTGACCCCTACCCCTGGAGCGAAGAAACAATTCTGCCATCTCTCATATGGTACATATTTAACAGCTGTGTTCGTATAGTTATTGGACCATGTTTTTAATAAACTTTATTGATAGCACACAGTGAAGAGAGACAGGAAACCTATATGTGGTATGCGACTGGACCGCTAGGCCAGCGGGCACCCCTGCGTTGTGTTTGGACTTCATCATTAGATCAGCACCTGTTAGTGGGTATGGGAATCGTATTATCTTTCAATGTGGGTATGGGAATCATATTATCTTTCAATGTGGGTATGGGAATCATATTATCTTTCAATGTGGGTATGGGAATCTTATTATCTTTCAATTCCTGGTAAGTACACTTTTAAGCGGAATTACCACATTTCAATAGCCTACATAAAATGACATGGAAGGAATGCTGATCTTTTTTTTCTTTCCTCTGCACCTGTGTGTGTGTGTGAGTGTGAAAGAGAAAGAGAGATAGATGGAGAGAGAGAGAGGTTAGGAATACGTGATGGACAGACAAGCACATGTAATGTACTTTTTCTTTAGCTGTAACCTATCTAATGTATTGTATGTCAGAAGAATGTCAGTCATCTGAAGGAAAAATGCACTTTTTGAAGTCCACACACACACAAGACACCCACATGATGATTATGTAGACTCATCTTTCGTCTGTTCTTTTAGAACCACAGTTTTCTTTGTTCTAATTTATTGACATGTGACATATTTCATTTAGAACAAAATGATAGGTTAGGACAGGACATTCTTTGTGCGTACAACATTGGGATGAAGCCCTTGACTGAACTGTGTCCATACCTGTGCATGTTCTGGTCCAAAGTAAGTGGGGCCATACTGGGAGAGGTTGATGAACCGTGATTTCTTCTCTGGTTTCTCAGTAGCAAAGCTCACAAAATCATCTGTGGTCACTGCTTGCACCTATAACACAGGCATATTGAGATGTTTTGAGGACTTTATATTCAACCGTAAAACGGTATAAGTCTATTTGAGTGAGTGCTGGGTGTGCACCTCAACAATAATATTGAAATTTGGAAGGGTGCACTGGTGAATGAATGTCAGTGATACATAATGTGAAAACAGGAGGTTGTGCGGATTACTGCATTGTCATTTTTTTGGATTAAATACTGTATTATTCTAATGGCTTCCATTGTATTACATCTAGTAGGTTGTATTTTACTCTGCACTCTTCGACATAGTCAAATTCTAATCCACGTTATGCTCTAGTCTAAATCTTCGGTTCTACCTACCTGGAAGAGGTCATTATATTGGTCCTCTGCGTTCTTCTGCACCCCGTCAACCTCCGCCCCCTTGGCAGCTTCCTCCGGTCCCTTGTAGGAGGTGTCCAGATCAGCGGACAGCAGGGCGTAGAGGGGCAGGGGAGGGATGGATTTGATCTCTGTGTAGTCCCTGCCACCGTCGCGGCCTGCCACGATGGTGTCTTTGGCCGTGCTGCCAGTCACACTGATGGTCCTGGACAAGTGTCTCCTGGATCCTCCCTCGCCCGCCTCCACGTCTCTCACCACAGCAACCTCCCCGGCGATGCACTTGACCAGGTGCGACAAGATAGCCTTGGTAGATGCACGTGAGAAAAGCAAAAGATGTGATAAATCGGTTTATAATTTCTTAACTAAGAACAAACAATTAATTTGTGTTATTAATGTTCAATTGAGAGAATAGAACTTTTCTTTTTTTTTTGCTTTAAATTTGTATCCCACGATTTTGCAACCCATTTTTTCACCCAGTGTCAATTATCTATTCTAATGTAATCCTGGGCACTACATTTCCTCTGCCAACCTGGGGGGCGGGGGCAGTGGACTGACCTCTTGCTTCCTTTTATGCATGAGGAGTCCAAGCTGCTTCTTTTCACCTGACGGGGGGGGGGGGGGGGGTTCCCTGGCTGGGCGTAGCACGAGGAAGGAACACGTTATTCTAACATGTTGTCCTTTCCCCTCCATCAGGGGCCAGGGGGAGGTAGTTTAGAGACCAGGATTACAGCATGTTTTTGGACACAGGGAGAACATGCAAACTCCACACAGAAAGGCCCTTTCGCCAACCCCGCCTCGGGTATGAACATGAACCATCGCCCACCGCGTCCCAAGCAGTAATCGAACTCAGGACCTTCTAGCTGTGAGGCGACAGCACACCAGCTGTGAGGCGACTGTGCCACCGTGCCCCCTGAGAGAAACGGAACTGAAGCAGAAGTACCTTGGCGCGGCGAACCTTGCCCAGGTCCATGAGCTCCAGCAGCTGTGTGGGATGGTACTGGGGGAGAGTGGGCGATAGGGAGTGAGCCGCCTCAAAGAGCCCCCCTTCCTGCAGTCCTGCTGGGGCACGAAGAGCCTCGTCTACTGGTGCACCGGCGCTCCCTTCGTACACACTCTTAGACCGGGCTCTTCCTTCAAATGCAGGAAGAGCTACGGTCTGGCCAACGACGTCGCCAGAAGACAGACTGGCGTCATCTCCTTCGCCAGGCTTTCTGTCCTGGCGCCACTGGGCGTACACATGCATCTCGCAGTCCATGCCCACCACCAGGATGCCGTCCCGCACCCAGGACAGGGAGACGGGCAACGACGGCGTGCCGTCCACCGAGGACACCAGGTCCACGGACCTGAGCAGGATCCAGCGCGAGCGAATGCCTTGTTTGATGCTGCCCCCTAGAGGCAGGGTGATGACCGCCACGCCTTCCTTGCTGCTGGTCTGCTCGTTGACCATGCCAGAGATGCGGCCGTACATGAGGATGTTGGATCCGATGCCCACGGTCAGGATGTGAGAGCCGTCTTCCTTGGACAGCCAGTCCAAGTGGACATAGTGCTTGATGTTGGGAGAACTGTGGTCTCTGCTCATGTACAAGTCAGATCTGAGATGAAGACGGAGAGAGGATTATTTGTAAGATCATGACATCAACCCTTTGATATCCGCAACAAACAATGTTAGCGTTTTGTGTACTGACCTGCTGTAGACAAACAGGTTGGAGTCAACGCTGACTGTGGGATCCAGAGTGGAGGAGGGTCTGGTGAAGTCATCCAAGTGGAGGGTCTGCTCCAACACCCACTCAGAACCGCCGGTAGACTCACACTCATAGATGGACACGTGCATGGAGAAGTCCCCTCTAGAAACCTGGCACAGGAGGACGGAATGGAATGAATTAAGAAAAGGATATATAGAAACATACCGGCTCACTTCAACCCTTGATCCGATGAAGCAAATTGAGAGTCAACTCCAATGAAATATCGGATCAAGGGAATAACAAAGAAATCCATCTGTACTGCATAGAAATGAATCCAGAAGCCATAGCCAACCTGTCCCTGCCATGGCTGTTTGAAGGCCACCGCCAGCCGGCCGATGTAGGAGCAGGACACCGCTACGGGACGTCCCGACACACACACCGCACTGTTGTTGTCCTCCTCCTCGTTAAGCAGCGCCCAGGGCTCCCAGCGGTACGCCCGCCCGTCCTCTCTGCCCTCCTCCCCCTCGTCACCGTCCACGGCACAGCGCCAAAAGCGGACGCGGGAGTCCGAGCAGGTGGTGACAATCAGGTAAGGTGCCAGACACACTGGGTAGATGGAGGAGGAACTCAGGTGTCCTAGAATAAATGAGATAAGAGGGTGTTTGTTTACTCATTACTCTACTCATTCTGACCTTTCACTTTGTAAGTGGTTCTGGATAAGGTACAGTACATGCCTAAATTGTATGCAATTGATATTGGGGAAATAAATCCTAAGCAAATCCTGCCGCCACCTAAAGGTTACAAATCATCTGTATTAGGCTTAAATTGGTACACTGGTCAACTCTGCTGTTTTTAAATGTGTTCTATACATAAAGTTGTAGTAAGGGCATTTTATCAGGTATTTGACCAATCTGGGAACTAAATTGTTACCAAGAAATTTCTTCACCAATGTGTTTCTAAAGGTGTCTAATAACATGTACTAAAAGTTTGAAATTCAACTCCCGGGGGAAATTGAGTTATTAGCATAATATGTGACCATACCCATAACATCTTATATAAAGAAAAAAAGTCCAAATTTCATCATTCTTTCAGTAGCATGTGACATGAAAATAGGGGGTTTTCATGATTCTGAATCCATTCCAAGCATTAGTTTTGCACAAAAAACACTCCTTGGGAGGAAAACGGCCATAGCCGTAATCACAAACGTGATGAGGTCAGCACATTTGGTCAAGTGGATATGGCCTAATTTAGCCCAAGGAGTGTTTTTTGTGCAAAACTAATGCTTGGAATGGATTCAGAATCATGAAAAACCCCTAGTTTCATATGTCACATGCTACTTAAAGAATGATGAAATTTTGACTTTTTGGCCTTATATAGGATGTTATGGGTATGGTCACATATTATGCTAATAACTCACAGGAGTTGAATTTCAAACTTTTAGTACATGTTATTAGACACATTTAGAAACACATTGGTGAAGAAATTTCTTGGTAACGATTTAGTTCCCAGATTTTCATAGATTTCTCTTACTATTGGATTGGATCTCAAAGTGCTTTACAGAAAATATCAAAGAGACAGAAATAAAAGTACACGAAACACAAGTCGGAGATAAAAACACAAATAATCATAGGAGCACTATTTTGTGTAGGACAAAAATAGACACTAACGGTGGGGCTCCACCGGGCGTGTTGCGTCTCCGTCGCGTGCATCAAAAAACGAACCGGGGCAATTTTAATGCAGTCACGCTACGCAACGCGGGCAGTGGAACCACCCATTGATTAAAAAGGGAACATTCCCTGACTCCGGTGGAGCCCAGACACTATACTTATAATTGTCCATTCATTGTCAATGTGTAGAACAAAAATAGCCGATTTGCTCAGACACATATGATGTCAATGGTCATTTAATGTTTGTGTAAGACGAAAATCTACACCACTAGCTGAATATAGGAGGGACTAGTGCCCCTCAAGAAAAAAACAACAAAAACACCTAGGTTGGTTACAGATGTAAGTGTAAAGCAATACAACTAGAGCATTAATATGTTAGATATGTGTGTCAATGTGATCATGCCAAATGACAATAGTCAATAGTAATGAATACATATTGACAACCCAAAATCTAGCACACCCACTACTCAGCCCAGCCTAGTGTGAAATAGTGTTTGCCTATTGGTACCTGCAGAGGGAGTGGCCCGGGTGACCTCCACTCCGTGGGGCAGGTCGAGCCTCTTGCTGTACACCAGCTTGGAGCTGAGGATCAGCTTGCTGGCTGACTGCAGGTTGGCTGTGGAAGACGATCGGGGCATGGGGGAGGGCATGGGGGAGGTCTCTGGGGAGGAGTCAGCGTTCAGTGCCTGATTGGGTACCATGAGCTGGCTCTGGAAGCTGTAGTCTGGACTCGGCTCATCTGCAAACACGGGGACAGAGTTAGTTAGTTCAACAGAATCTCAAACTTAAAAAACAAACCGTAAAAACATCCAACCATTTGCATTAGTGCTCACAATGATCTGTTAAGAACACGTGATTTAAATAATTATATTCTCCACTCACCCATGCAGGCATGGACAGACTTGAGATGGAGGTGCCACATCTGTAGGACAGAGTTCTTGTTGAGATCCTTCTCTATCACAACCAGGAAGAACTTCTCAGAGAATGGGGGAGGGATGTAGTCTGGAGGAGAGCAAAAACATTCAGACTCACAATTGCTTGTACAATCCTGAAAGAATCCTTAAACATAAGGATGTTTCTGAAAATGCAACAAACGCCTAATTTGTTAACCTTTCGCTTACCAGTCCATTAGATAGCATGCAGATTAATAGGGACTGGTTATAGAATATAGATGGTTTCATTCACATGCTCTGATGTCGCTACTGTAGGATGTAGCTCAAGAACCATGGACACATCCGGCTGGCTATCCATCAGTAATAATAATTAGCTAACTGCATTAGCTATCACCAACCAGTTTAGCATAATAGTGTTAGCCAAAGACAGACAGATCAGGGAGAAAGAATCCCTCAACACAATTAACTATAGCTAGCTAACTTAACAGCTGACCAACAATTTTTGGCATCCAGGAAACAGAATGGAGGTTCATATGTGTTGAATATTCACTGCTATTGTCCGTTTGAAACTATCTACAGAGAGCAGAAAGTAAAACCCAGTAAAGCTGTACCCGTAAGGGTCACGGAGGAATTGACTGTGTAATAGTAAAGTGTGTGCTACCCTCGGTGGAAGGGAAGGACGCTGTGTACAGCTCTGGTTCCTCCTGAGGCTTATAACCCAGGATGAAGTCCTCCTGGAACACATGCAGCAGCTGGGTGTTGGAGCCACACTGGAACCACAAAGCAAACAAACACAATACAACAGGTTTACTTCATCATCATCATCATCATTTTTCGACCGCGGTCGACCTGGCAATGAAGGTCGAGGTCCTTCATTGCCATCCCCAGTTCCTGCTTACTGATGCATGTGTCCCTAGCGATGACATCAGGGAACGACAGTTTTCTACCTCTGGTCTGCTTTGAGGCAGGATTCCAGAGAAGGGAAGATATAACCACATTGTCAGCTCTGTAGCAGTGGCCGCTGGCAAACTGTGTTCTTCTGGATAGGACTAGTGAAGAAACACAGGGAAGGTTTGTCGTGGAAGTTTAGAGATAAACATTGTAAGAATACTCCAAGTGTTTTATGACGTCACTGCCCATGTGGTGAATGCCTTGTGGCTATGTTGGGGGTTGTCGTGTGGGAGAAGAGAAGAGCTATAAAAGCTGTCGTTGGTTGTCAATCTGTGAGTCAGACTGGGGTTTCCATACATGGGGTTGGTTCATGTAAGTCTTGTCTCCTTGCTCGAGTAAAATCTCTATACTCTATAACTCAGACTTCTTGTGTTGCCTCATTATTCATTGTTGTGATTTGGTTTTGAGCATATGTCCACAGATTCCAGTACAATTTAACCTCAAATGAGCAGTGGAATGTCTGAATTAGGACTATTTATTTTTCTTCCTCCTTAACCTGGCATGATGGCAGTCTATATGGCTCCCTGCAAGGGGAGTTGTCACAAAGTTTAGGATTGTTTTATGTAGAAAAACAAAATGTAATCTAAATTCCCCAGGCAGGCCATGCCCTGATTAATATTGTAAGTTAGTTTAAGAGAAAATACGTGACGTGTTGTATGAGTATGTTATGGGTATTCTTGTAAATCGCTCCGGATTGAGAGCGTATGTGGTAGAGCCTCAGGGGAGGTTTAAAATTGAATTGGCTTTCATTTGGGGTCCAGGATAAAATTAGAAGGTTCAAGCTAAATTTAGGAGGTAGATGAGATATATTTCTCATTGTAAATGGTCACATTTAGGACATTTCATATCCTTTGTAAAATTAGGTATAGGTTAATGTGGATTGTTAAGCCTACAGGTTTTTATCTTAGTCAAAAACAATATAGCTGCATGGGTAATTTGATTCTGTGACAAAACAGTTGCTTAAATGTAAATTAGGGAGTGATTGAGTGCATTTGACACCTGTGGAGTGTATGCAGGAAGTCAGTGACTTGACAACTTGCTAGTCTAAAAATAAAATAGAGGCATTTTTTTATGGTTGTTTGTTTTTGAGTTACAGATTGATACTGTCAATAGGTTTCTAATTTCTTTATTTTACACTTTCCTGTGTGGATGGTGTGAGAGAGACAGTATTGAATGTTTCCCTTGAAGTGAGTTATACTCATTCTGTGGGGACAGTATGCAAATGAGTATGCATGTCTGTGACTGAGAGGAGACACAGCATGAGTGTGTCACAGTGTGACTGTGTGAAAGGTTAGTGTCTAGTGTCTATATCCACTATTTAGTGGATATGATGAGACAGGAGTAAATCCCAGTGGACATTGTCCAAGAGAAATATTCAGTTTCATGCAAGGATATTTTGAAGATTCAAAAAAATATATTGGACTGTGTAAGAAATTGTGGACATGTCAGATTGAGAATAATAGTATGTTGTTGATTGAGAAAAGGAAAAGCAATAGTGACAGATAATAGTATGTTGTTAATGTCAAACTGGTTGAGGTTTAAGATAAAAGCATGTGGGCCGAATTATAAATACCTCTGCCTTGGTAAAAATAGGAGGTTAAAGAAGTGCGGATGGAAGGATAAGGTTAGGCTATAGTGCTGTATTGTTACAGCAACAGGGTGACAGATGAGACCAGTTGCATACTACTCAAAGCAGTTTTCAGCTGCTACAGCTGGTCAAAGTTTCTTCATCTTTGGTGGCATATAGACAAGAACTGTCTTGGTTCCACATGCAGTCTCGTCCAAAAGTAACTATGGTTCAAATCGACATGCACCGGTATGTGCCCCCAGGCGTCGGCCTCGGCCATATCTCCCAGCTGGTGATTGTCCCAGTGACCCCAGAGGGGGGGTAGTAGTGGTTAGTTGAAATAGTCAACAGGAAGAAACAGCTGGTGGTCTATATAGGAAGAAAATCAGTGCTCACAGCGTCTCTCTCACTGTCAACCCCACTGTCACAGAGACGGAGCAGTTGGGTGCTGCCGTGTCCGCTTATTATAAGCGTTTTTGGGCTTGTATTATAATAGCCTAGTCAGGCTTCTTTTGGGCTTGTTTCCATAGACATGGCTGCTTGTTTCTCTTCCAAAATCTGGCAACACTGCCAGTTGGGAGGGTCTTGTTGTTGTAGAACGCATGTGCCCTCTCAGAGTCACAATCACTAGTTAGTGAATGCAGAGATGAATAAACCAGATATGCCGACATGAAAAACTACATTTAATGAGCATGTAACAGTATTATGAGATTATTTGAAGGACAGGAACCCAAAAGTTAAAATACGGGAGGGGACATAACAGCTACAACTACAAATTGCAAAATTTAGTATGCAAAGGATTGCAATATTATGGAAAGATAAATGTACAACTGTCAACAAAGCTTCATCCTGTTCCGTTGAGAAGAGGATACCACGATCAAATCCAACCTACTGGTTTTGTTTTTTTTCCAGTATGAGGAGGGTTGATACAGCATAAACGTACTGAACATTGAACATTGGTCACTAAATGGACATTGATGAACTGACATTGTGAGATGGAAAACACTGGCGGACTGGGAATCGCTGAAAAACTGGGAGTACGATTCGAACCAACCTGCTTGTGACAGCTGAGTGCAAAGGAAGCTATTTTTGTGACTGATTGTGTTTCTCTGCAGTGATGGAGGGATGAGGTGAAGCCGACAGGTGTACATTGGGATCAAAATGATAGTGAGTGAGTAGAGTTGCGTTTGTGTAGTTGTAGCTGCTATGGAAAACAGTAGGTTGTGGTTGCTGTGAGTGACAGGACGTAAACTTGTCTTAACAGGGAACTAAGGTTCCAGCTGTCGGCACTTATCTGAGGTCATCTGACATGGTTAATAGTGGAGAAAAAAAACCCCTCCTCCTGAGTGTTAATGATTTTACGACATGGTCAAGCCACAATACTATAATCAGCTGCTTAGAGCTAGCCTTGCTGAGCCA
The DNA here is from genome assembly GCF_964188405.1 of Protomyctophum parallelum. Classification (NCBI taxonomy): domain Eukaryota; kingdom Metazoa; phylum Chordata; class Actinopteri; order Myctophiformes; family Myctophidae; genus Protomyctophum; species Protomyctophum parallelum. Next base: position 31,491,568 of record NC_139699.1, read on the forward strand.
TGAGGCCAGAGGGGCGGGAGCCTAACTCCTTCTGTAGCGTGAGGCATCTGATGTACAAGTACACCCCCTGGACATGACGCTAGTGTGTCGTTTGGTATGACCCGGCCGGGGATTGAACCCCGACCTCTCAGTTTCAGCATGGACACTCTAACCACAAGGCCACTGAACTGAATTGGTCAGAGTTCAATAGTACAGTCCTAAATAAGAAATAGATCATATGTGTGTGCAGTACGACGCTCACTCAAATAAGAAGATGGCAGTTAAGATTCTACTGCAGTCATATAGGTCATGTTGGGAATCTGTAGAAATGGAACAGTGTAAAATCAGTCAAACCCTACATTGTATTGGATCGGTTAGAGAATTAATTAGGATAAGTACAGTATATTGAGGCATAGTTTTGTTAAATAACAAGTGATTTGAATAGTATTAGTGTAATGTGTGTCACAGAAGCGGAACTTCAATACAGTTCAGTCAGACAACTCAAGGAGGATGTAATATATATATTTATTGATGTAAGATAATCAATGCAATATATCTGTTATGGTTTGGCGATGTATTGGATCTGTTTTTTTAGGTACTCAGGTCAAGCGCATCAGTCCCGACCATAGGGACTCTGAAACCCCCGTACCTAAACAGTAGATCCAAAACGAAAGGTGGGTGAGCAGGTTGTATGACAGCAGCACGCTGATACAACAACAGTAAGCGAGCAAGAAGGAGGATGAATGCAAAACCTTCGGTTAAAAATAGCCGGTATGAGAGATTGGGTGAGCTGTGATTGGCTGAGTGAATCATGTGGATGAGAGCCTGATGCTGCAGTGGTCCAATTAACGGCCAGCGCGCTGACTGAGGTTCCCTGACTGAACTTGCTCTGTGCATGTCTATGACAGGCAAATGCTCATTAGTAAGAGCGATGCAATTTAAATAAGTAAAATAAATAAGGGAAAGACACTGACATCAGGACAAGAAAATAATAGTGATTATGACTACTATTGTGTGAGTTAAATGTAAAACATACTGTACTAGGATAACCTGTTTACATGGTCAGAATATGATCAAGCCGGAATAAGCTAGGCTTATTAAAAATAGGCTAGGCTTATATTTATGAGTTATACATTGTTCGATTATTCAAAAAGTCCGATAAGGGGCTGTATACCACAGATTAGATAGAACTAAGTTAGGGAAGGGTTTTAGCAGTACATGGACCTCTGTTGATCTGACTACATATGGCCGGTGTGAACATTTTTAAAATAATGGTTGATGCTCTGTAAGCTGTTTTGTGTCATCATAGGGAAATATCCGGGAAAATAATAAAAACAGGGAATAATAGTGGATCACGGTCGTGATGCTCTAATAGGAAGGCAGTAAAATTGAGTCCGTGATGAGGCCTGTGAGTAAGATTCTGATGTGTGGGGGACGCCCCGGAAATAAAGACAAAGTATGGAAATACATGTGTGTTTCCTGTACAAATGTTATGTTTTGATTCAGTTTATGATTAGGTCCAAGAAGGAGGAGGCGAGCAGATGCGTGTTGTGTCATGAGATTGATTTATTGATCCCTCACATGTGTGTAGCATGGTTACTAATGGAATGACTAACCTAATTGTGCTTGCGCGTCGAAAGTGTATATATCGCTGTAATTACAGGGAAAAGTATCATTGGATTGTGGAAATCAGATCTGTGAGTATTAAATGCAATATTTTGATGTTCTGAAGAGATTTCCTTGATACTGCTGTATGTTATATTGTAGTTATATTGTCATGGCTGGCTCTTGTTATGAAAAAATTAGGAGCGGAAAGGTGAACAATATGTGTGTATTAAAAAATGCTGTGTGTACTAAGGAGACGGGAGAATGTATTTTAGGAGATGGTCAGAATGTCAGATGGTAGACAGAATAAGTAAAGGTGCCACTACACCTTCTGTAAGTAAGGAATCAACAGTCTATAAAGTAACAGCTGACTGGTATATATATATGTGTCCATGTTAAAAGTATTATCATATTCCCGTCATATTACAAAGTGTTGAGTCCACCGTCAACACTCTAGATAGACTAGATAGAGTAGGCCCTTTTAAAAAATTGGTTTGTAGTATGTTTTTTTTCCAGCTCCATATGATCCTATGAAGACGACAACATGAATGATGATGATGATGAATGATGATGATGATGATGATGATGTGCGATCATGTCTGCTACTATGACACTGAGGGTCCTAAATGAGAGTGCTGTTAGCACTCTGAACTCTGAATCCGGCGATCATGTGCGGTCATGTGCCCCAGGAATGTCACCTGTGGGGTGACAATTTCTGGTCTTTTGAGAAGCCGGGACGTGTGCTGTTCTGTTGAAAATGGCCAATCTGCAAATTCGCAACATGTCTGGGCCCTGCACATTGTGAAAGAACTAAAAAGACTTGGCTTGCTCCTCAAAGTGGGCTGATGGACAATTCTGAATGGACACACTATGGTGCTGAGATGTTTTCTTGGGTCCAATGTCGGCAACGGTTATTGTATGTTTAATTTGGCGTTGCCTTATTTGTTTGTTGTTATAAAACCATTGTGTCACTGTATATTGATTTATGTTTGTGCCTGAATACCTGTGTATTCTGATGTGTTTTGTTGTATATACTATGTTGTTGATTTTATGTTTTTATCATGTCGTAAGCCATGTGGTGGTCGTTTTCTCTTATGAGATAGGCCGGTGTAGGAATTTTCCCAGAACGTTACGAGATAATGTTGTATGAAAAGGGGTTTTTCGCCTGCCCGTACGATATGAGTGAGTGTTTATTTTGTGTTCCAGGTTTTTGCCTGCATCTGCAATGTACTGATAAAATGGTGTTTATGAGTTTTTAAATGTTTAAAAGTGGGGTAATGTCGTGGAAGTTTAGAGATAAACATTGTAAGAATACTCCAAGTGTTTTATGACGTCACTGCCCATGTGGTGAATGCCTTGTGGCTATGTTGGGGGTTGTCGTGTGGGAGAAGAGAAGAGCTATAAAAGCTGTCGTTGGTTGTCAATCTGTGAGTCAGACTGGGGTTTCCATACATGGGGTTGGTTCATGTAAGTCTTGTCTCCTTGCTCGAGTAAAATCTCTATACTCTATAACTCAGACTTCTTGTGTTGCCTCATTATTCATTGTTGTGATTTGGTTTTGAGCATATGTCCACAGATTCCAGTACAGGTTGCCGTATATTAGATTAGTCGATGGGTGGCTCTTCCAAGACAGATTTTGCGCTCTCATTAGAAGGCGGTGTAAGTGCCATCCAACCGTTTCTCTAATTTCTTTGAAAGTGTCCATGTCTCGGAGCCATAGAGTAGAATCGGCTCAACGGTCGTCCTATTTTTTTTACTTTGAACATCTTACTAAGCTGGGATGACCAGATCTTATGCATCTCATTGCAAGCTGACCAGGCCATACCCTTGTGGTTATTTAATGTGGTTATTGTTGGATTTGCATATATTTACATATTCAGTTTTCGTGTCGTTGACATAAAGACCAACACAGTTGGAGGCCTGCTCAAGAGCCTGAAGGAGAGTCTGAGCGTATTCCAACGATTGACTGATAAGCGCAATGTCATCAGCGAAGTCAGTGTCGGTTAGGTATTTAGCAGGATGACGAGAGCTTCTCCTAGTGTTTAGTTGGTAGCCCTCATCATTGATAGTATCAACTGACATAATCAACAACAAAAATACATAGAAACGGGGCAAGTGTGTAGCCTTGGAGTATGCCAGCAAGGATGGGGAATGATGATGTTTCTCCGTCAGGAGTAAGGATGGTCGCTGAGGTATTTGTATAGAACTTTTATGGCATTGATCATTTTGTCGGGGATACCATATAATTTAAGAAGGTTTACTTAGTCTGTACGGCAGAGGGAAGATGTCACGCACTGACATACAGGCTGGCTAATACGACTTCAAAACAATATCAAACTTATTTTGCCTTAATTACGATTAATGATGATTTAATAAAATAAATAGTGAATATAGCCAATCTACAAGCTCATGACGTGTTGTGCACTTAGATCGGCTGTTTGCTATTTTTGTACAACACCATTCACCCCTGCCCACTTTGAAAGGCTGGGATGGCTTAGGGTCGACGACAGAGTACAGCATCTTGCAATGGGTCTGGTCCACAAGATTCGATACACGACCAAGATACCCATGTACCTGTCTAAATACTTCCTTAATGTAAACGAAGTCCACACCCACAACACCAGAGGGAGTGCAGCAAACCATGTACAACCCAGATTCGGCACAAACAAGGCACTAAATTATTTTCGCTCCTATGCCACCAAAATGTCGAACGCCCTACCAACAGTCATTAAGACATGTGAATCCCTTGACTCCTTCAAAACCGCTCTCAAAGGCACCTACGGATGGCTGCAATTCGAAACTGGCCTCTGTAAAATCTGAATCCCCCCCACCCCCCCCCCCCTTTCCCCTCACTGTATATGTATCTTTTCCCTTTTGGCTTCCTATATGATGAATTCCTGTTCTGTTCTTTAACTACATAGAAGTGTCTATTTGTATGTCTCTAAATGTTTTGATGAATTGAACAATGTGGACCCTGTTGTAAACAAGTGTAATGCTTAATTGGGTCGTCCACTCACAGTTAACAGTCTTTGTATTGAGTTTGTGCTTGAAATGTACTGTAATTCTACAAACTGTTAATAAATATTTCAATCAATCAATAAAAAACAATGAAGTATAATACAGAGCTAAGAGGTTAATCAGATAAAAAAAAACATGATAGATAGATAGATGTTGCCCATGTTATATATCGGGTTTTGATATTTCCGGTTAACTGTCCAGCCCTACCTGGTTGGTGATGACATCCAGCTCAATGATGCATCCTGGTCTGGCAGTGGACTGTTGACTCACAATGTTGAAGACCTCTCCCACCAGTTTCTACACACACACACACACACACACACCCTCACACACACACACACACACACACACACACACACACACACACACACACACACACACACACACACACACACAAATTAATGGCTTGTCGAGTAATATTATAAGAATTACCGGTAAGTGTTTTTCCACACAGTTTACAAAAGTAGGCTTGGATCTACAAAAAAATATATATACTGGTGGAGCCATCTCTACTAATGGCTACCGGACAGGTATTAGACTGGTATGGTCCTTTAAAAGGTGTAGGGAAACGGAAATGGTGAGCATTTTATTTTGAGGTTTCAGACAGTTTCAGCATGAAACGCTGCTCAGAAGTTTCTGAACCAAATCAGAGTGTTGCATCCCTTCAGGCGATGGGACGGTAGCTAGGGACGGTAGCTATGCTACACGCAGGATGCATGGAGTGTTTGTTTACAAGTCAGATATTCGGCCAGCTGATACTGATATGTGGCTTATTTCTACCCTATAATGTTTTCAGATACATATTTTAGCGTGATGATTAAGTTGAAACCGAGTAATACACTGACTGGATGTTATCTTGAATGGGAATTCAATCAGTAGCAGCTGTGTTGGACAGTGTTGGACGGACGCGCAGATATGGGGACTCAAACGGGTGAGCTTCCCTTTTATTGGCTTTTATCGATGTGGGCCTCGACACGTCATCACGCAGTATGTTTTCGTTTTCAAGTAAGTAATTAAAATTAGATTTTCATGGACTTTTGATATAAAATAGAAAATACACAAAAATGAAAATGTACCAATTTCTTTGGCATCCATTGTTAGGTATGCTCACGGATGTGGTCTAAAAGTGTGAAAAACACATTTTCATTTCACTACGCCTTTAAGTGTACTTTCAGTTTGTTTGTCTTGTGTGCACTCACAGATGTCTCAGGATCTGACAGCTCATCAAGTAGTTTCCGGGCGTCAACCACAGCTTGGTACAGGCGCAGGTTTTTGCCATCTGATGCCACAAAGCAGGCACTGGCGCTGTTACAGTAGGTTCCTAAATAACACAAAACGGGCTCCTTAAGACAGGTCTCCGCTGCATGCAATTTGCTGATTGATTTTCATCACAACATCGTACAATATTATGTTTTTTTCGGGGAGACAACAGGTAGTCTTCCAGAAGAAAAGGTCACTGCAGTGTCCTGATGTTATAAAATAAATGTTCTTGCAAAGATTAGGTAGGTAGATAACCTTGAATGCCTCAGTATGACTCAGCATTCAATATATTGACAATAGTTAACTTTTAACAAGAACCTGTTTGCACAGCAGCACCATAACTTAAACAGAAAGGGAGTTAAACATTACATTCATCAAATGTTTGTGGCACACCATGCACATTTGTGTGTGTGGGTGTACCGAGTACTGACCGAGCACGGAGCTGGGCACCAGTGTGGGCAGCCAGGCTACATTGCTGAAGGCAGAGGTGTGCAGGGAGTTGATGCGGGCCAGCTCTGAGACCCCTCCAGTGCAGGACAGGGGTCCGATGTGGTCGACCCTCCACAGGATCAGCTCACTGTAGATGGCGTTTGGGTCATGGAAGGTCCTTGTAGCTGCATTACGAAGCTGCTTCCTGGAAATATACACAGAGTACACAGAGCTCAGATCTCCTCTACTGGGCAACATGGTCATCCACTCACTGATTATTGTAAAGTCTCTTACACTTTATGTAAAGTACACAGTATAGCTTATGTGCAAAATGTGACTTCAATGGGGTGCAGACGTTTATCCGACATACCAGAAGTCCGACATGCGTTGCGGGTAAAGAATATCACCCGTGCTGCGGGTTACAAATCACCCATGGCCGGTTACAAAACACCAGTGGCTCCTGGCATGCGTGGCCTGTTACAAATCACCAGTGGCTCTCGGCATGCATTGCCTGTTACAAATCACCAGTGGCTCCTGGCATGCATTGCCTGTTACAAATCACCAGTGGCTCCTGGCATGCATTGCCTGTTACAAATCACCAGTGGCTCTCGGCATGCGTTGCCTGTTACAAATCACCAGTGGCTCTCGGCATGCATTGCCTGTTACAAATCACCAGTGGCTCTCGGCATGCGTTGCCTGTTACAAATCACCAGTGGCTCCTGGCATGCATTGCCTGTTACAAATCACCAGTGGCTCTCGGCATGCGTTGCCGGTTACAAATCACCCGTGCTGCGTGTTACAAATCACCTGTGGCGTCCGTGTGCGGTTAGGGTTAGGTTAGTGTTTGAGTAGGGTGTCGGACTAATGACTGGTATGTCGGAAAACAAATGCCTGCACCCGGATTGAATCCCCTCCTCCAATACCTGGGCAGTCCTTTGGGCGGGGTCAGGGAAAGGCTATGCTCCCCATCCAAGCTGCTGGGAGCGGAGGGCGGGGTGAGCAGGGCGTTGTGGTGGGAGCAGGTAAGCAACAGCGGCAGAACCGTGTGGCACGCCTGGTCGTTTAAGTGGAACCGGTGGCCGCAGTAGCGAAACTTGTGAGACACGGTAAGAACATTGGAGAAGGCCGAGCGCTCAGCGAAGGTCACTGCCCACTGTAGACAGACAGAGCCAAGGAAGATGTCATTATGAATGTGCATACTGTACATGTACTGTGCATGAACCTTCAGTAATATTTGATTGATTGTTAACACTTATGTAGCCAGCTATTAATTAATTAATTATTATAGTATCTGCCGTGCCTTTTGAGCCGGCTAAAATTACCCCAGGTCCGTGGACCGAAAGTTAAAGCCACCAACGTGGCCGTAAACAACGCTCGTTTTGATTAGAATCGGAATCTGGGATTGGATTCCGAGATATATATTGATTTTAGGCTCATGGCTCGTGCACATTGCGCTAGCATTACAGAGCTAGCCAGATGTAGCTTAGGGTCTGGGTCTACATTAAAATAAATGCCTTAAAACATGTACAGACATCCTAGGCCTCCTACGGTTTTATTTGATAAGACGTCTGCATCAGAAGTGTTCATATTTTTATGAGGCAAGTAAATAGTTCTTCTCACCTGGTTGAGTGATCCATCAACGTGTTTGGAGACCATCATGACGGCAGGGCCAATGCCAGGGCTGAGGGTGAGCGAGGGGCCCATGGAGGGCATTCCCAGGCCAGCCGAGGAGGCAGAGCGAGAGACGCGGTTGGCGGCCCTCCTCCCTTGCTCCCCCACCACGGCACTATCCCCTTCATTGAAAGTACAGGCGTACATTAGGATGTTTTTACTCAGTGATTTGGCATCACCCGTAGGAAACGCTACCGGAATACGAGATGAGAATGACACCTGGGAAGAAGAAGAAGAGAGACCGAGAGGATTAATTGTTATAACCACACCAAAAAAAAGCATATTGCTACACCAGCTGCAACAGCCATGATACTACTGTACCACAGCATGAAGTGTGTGTATTCATATTCCCCCAGTTTACACTTACCTGCACCTGTCTGAAGATGCCCTGGATGAACTCGTCCAGGTACTTGACATGCCAAACCAAGAAGGAGCCGTCGGAGGGGTGGATGGTGAACAGCATGTCAGGGCTCCGGTTCCACTCCAGAGTCATTGTCTCCATCTTCCTGTCCAGCAGCATAGAGGGCAGGGGCATGCTGGAGCTGGAGCCAGGGGACGAGGCCTTAGTGCTCCCTTGCTCCCCTGGTTCCCCCTCCTCACCGTGCTCAGAGGAGGCCTTGTCGGACATCTCGTCCAGGTCTAGAAAAATCAAGGGCAAAGTAAAACGGATGCGGGTGACTTAAATGTCTTAAGAGTGATATTTCGTATCAGCAAACATCATGAGACTTGTCGCTGTCGACATCACCATCATTTCTTAGAATTTCCTTTTTATTACCCAATTCAACATTGAACTTTTACTTCAAACTCGTTGATGAGACTATGTAGTCCCATAATCTCTCTTTCACCGTTGTTTATATTGTAGGTTTTAATACAGCCTGGATCATGATACAGAATTTCATGTTTTTGGGGGGTTCTTTTGTGAATGTGTACAGTAGAGGTCTTCACAGAACTGGTACTAAAACGATGGTTAGGCCTACATTATAATTAGAAAGTGACTCATTTGCTGTAGCTCCTTTTGGAACAGATCCGACTTTTTGTGAAGAACCGTGTACAGTGAAAGCCTCGTTCTGGGTCATACCAAATTCAATGGTGGAGCCCTCGGGATCCAAGGGGTCCTCAGTGGTTTGGTCCAGCTGCTGTTCGGAGTACTTGCGAAGCTGCAACATGAAGAGGTCCATGGAGGAGGTGAAGCTGAGGTCCTTGTTGTTCAGCCAGTGTACCACGAAGCCTCCGCCTCCAGAGCCATCCTCTGGGTTGAACACGGCAGAGTCAGCCAGCACTGACGGGATGTCTGTTGGAGGGACGATGAGAAGAGGGCAGGATAGCAAAAATATCCACCAGTCATCAAAACAACTCAATAACAGATCCATGGGCAATTGGGCATTAAGGTTTTGTTCTGACTGCAGGCAAATCCAATTTGTTTCTCAAATCTGATCTTTAAGACATACTGTCTACACTCATTTCACAAGTGATCAGATTGGATTTGTTTATTCAGACATCAACCTATCTGCTTTGGTTGCTGTGGTAGCGATGCACCGACATAGGCAGAAGTACTGCGTAAATAAACTGTCGTATGATGTGTTGCTCGCTGAAAACAGCAGATCTAAAAGCTCACAACGCATCTTGATGCACTGCGAGCTTGTCGATGGGCTACTTTCTGTGAGCAACACCATTGTACAGTACGTCGAAATATAAAGGCTTCAATGTCCGAATGTCTAGTGTGATACAGATGTTCAAAAACCTTTTTTGCTGTTCAGACTTGATAAAAACCAATGTGTGATTCCAATCTGGACTGGCCAAATATCGGATTTGGGCGGCAATTGCGAACAGATGATTTCCCTCTAGATGCAAAAAAAGAAAAACAGCATCCTACCTGTGTTGGGGTTGATACTGGCTGAGATGTGGAAGTGACACAGGGCATTGGCATGGTGTGTGATATGGCGGTGTGTGTGCATGTCCTGTGTGCCCATCTGGGAGGGCAGCATATCAGTGTGTGCTACAAGAGCAGAGGACCGTCGCCTGCCCCGACGCAGATGCTTCAAGTGGTGGATCGACTAGTGTGGGGAAGGAAAGACATACGTTATATCCCCGTTTGTGAGATCTATTCATCCCCATTCACGCATTACTGTGATCGGCGCATACCTCGAGGGCATGCTGGATCTTGTCCTTGTTGCCGGGCAGACTGGAGCTGAAGGAGTGCGTATTCTCAGCAATCTGTCCCCCAAGGATACTGTCCTCTGGCAGAACGGTCTCCGACCACAGCCGACACACACCATCCTCGCAGGAGGTCAGCAACACGTTGCACACCGATCCCCTGGGATGGCACGGCAGAAGATGCAAATGTGTCAGAAAGCAAATGGGCAGGTACAATAAGTTGGCCGTGAATGGACCATCACCATGCCCGTCAGTGCTGTTTGTGTGTACGCATGTGTGCCCTTACTTGGGCATGTACTTGCTCGTCCTCCTCCAGGACATGCCAGTGATAGAGCGAGGGTGGGCCAGGTAGACGAATGAGAAGTGAACAAGAGGGCCTTTCTTATCGGACGGGTCCTGGACAACCACAGCAGAGCGCCAGCCCGTGGTGGGATACCAAACTTTGAGTAGGCAGTCATCCTGTGGGCGGACGTACAATTATTACACACAGGAACACCCGCAGCTGATTACCGTAGGCACCATATAAATAGACTATGTGCACACAGGGATGTTTTGTCTTGGAATGTGTTGCATTGTGTACCTTCCCAACAGTCGCAAAATACTCCCCATCAGGAGACCACTTGGCAATGTGAATAGATGCCGCGGTCCTGTGAGAAACCAAGAAACACTGAGATCAGTTGTATTCACTTCTCCCAGGGAGCGCACACACACACACACACACACACACACACACACACACACACACACACACACACACACACACACACACACACACACACACACACACACACACACACACACACACACACACACACACACACACACACACACACACACACACACACACACACACACACACACACACACACACACACACACACACACACACACACACACACACACACACACACACACATTTTTGTTTGGGTACTTTTACACTTCCCCATTCCAGTGACTTCCCTGGCTGGTAAAGCGAAGTTACGTGTCAGCAGATAACATCTCACATTTGAGGTCTGACATACATGGCAGCACATGACAATGACTGTCTGAAATGAACATAATAGAATATAATCTGAACTGAAGCCAGAAAGACAGTAAACAAGAGCATGTAGTTGTAGGCCTAAATTTCGATTCAGCTGAGTTTGCATTATCTCATATTGAAAGGGTTGTCAGTGTATTCTTGTAATTCAATATCTCTATCAATGAATGCAATACATCTCTGTGCATCGGTGTGTCTCCTGCATATCTCAAGAACTGTCCGACTGATCGACTTCAAACTAGGCGTTTGAGCCTAACCCCAGGGAGAGCAGTGTCGAAAGTAACCGGAATCAGCTGTTGTCCAGGAATCCAGAAATATCTATAAATCTGAAAATCTCTGTATTTGTCTGTGGGACTGTGTCCCTTTTATGCCCATATGGAGATCCCTGATGTCATCAATATGAAATGATATTACTGATGACATCCAGTACTATTAACGGGTGGCACTGCACTACTCTGACAACAGGGACAACAGGTATTGAATAACGGAGAGGCGTGTGTTCCAAACAGGCTTGACAAATAAGAAGTATGATGTGAAAACAAGTCAGAAAAAGTGCATTTCAAATAGGCAGAGCACTGACATGCGTTTGTGTTAGTGTTGGTGTGTGAGAACACTAGCATGCATGTATGGCGTTAGGAGATATGGGAGATCAGATATAACACCAAGCTAGCCTGCAGGGTTTATGAACAAAATAACAATGAAAAAGCCAGCTGGCTGGGTCAGTGATCGTTAAGTTAAGACTGAAATGCACTGCAATACACTGGACTTCGGTCTGGCCTGCACATTACAAAGTGAGATGGTGAGTGTAAATTCCCCAGACACAGACAGCCAGGAAGCTTCACCTCTTAAAGGAGAATTCCATGCTAGAAGGCTTTCTTACCTTTATTTGTAGTTGTTAAGTCCCCACCAAAGAGGTCCAGGTGTAATTTCCCCTGCCATAAGCCCTCAATGAATTGAATGGGGCATTTATTTATATATATATATATATCCTCTCTTCATAATGTAAACAGTATCCCAAGCAGCACACTTTACTACTTATTTTGATGGAAATAAGCGTATTAGCACAAAAACCCAACCCCCATTGAGGGCTTATATTAGGGGAAATAGCCAATAATGCACTTTTGCACAAGATAACACCTGGACGTCTTTGGTGGGGATTTAACAACTACAAATAAAAGGTAAGAAAGCCTTCTAGCATGGAATTCTCCTTTAACCCATTTAGGCCTGACGTCACAATTAAAAATGATTCCAAATCAGTTTTCTGAAATACCTATGTTTCTATATCAGAGGTGCTCAAACTTTTTCATTTCAAGGACCCCCAGAATTATCTGTATTTGGGCGCGGACCCCCATCTGAAAATATGTTGTTCCAGGGACCACCCAGAAGCAAAGATTTGAGTTAAAAACGTTCGCTCTGAATGATATTCAAAGATTTGCGCCACATTTTCAAGATTTAAAAAATAAATTGCAGATCTACAATCTACAAGCTCCAGTGTGGAACCAGAAGTGGTACCATTATTTGTATGAAAGTGTTTGTATGTCAGTTATCAATGAGCATTTTCAAAGGAATCTGTAACAGACGCCGTGCTGGAGGAGCCATTCACGGAGAGAGTGGTGGCATCTGGTTGGAGGTGGAGGCATTTTTGATGAAGATATTAACATCACACCAGAGCCCAACAGAGCCTTATGGCTTGCTAGGCCTAAGAACTCCCTAAATGTATCTCAGGAGAGCCTTCTTTTGACCATTTTACAAAGAGGGAGGGAGAATGATGCTGTCACTATAGAATAGTGCGGTCACTAGATGACGGATCAGATACAGAACACAGTGGAGGACCATTAGTGGCAGCCTGTCTCTGGCCATAAAGCCACAGCTGTTGACCAACATGATGAGACAATCTACAATTGCCTCCACAATATACCGTACTCTACAGGTCAACGGGTCACAGACAGCGGGGGTTATTGTTTGAGAATTGACTGCCTACACCTACATCTTAATACAAAAGAATGGCTCTCCACCCCAATCCCCCCCCCCCAGCTTTCTCCACCCACTCTCCCTTCTCCTCCATCCCAACTCCACCCTCTCGCCTCCCTGATTCTTTCCCTGTCGATCGTTACTCTTTCAATTTGTGTGGGTTCATGTGCCATCAATGCATGTAATTTGGGTTCGATTTGGGTTCATGTCCAATCAATGCATCTGTATGAATTCACGAAACATTAAGGCTCGTCACTAACTCAACATTCTGCAGAGTTTCTGTGCTTCCCATTTACAGACTCTCCTGCTGCAGATCGGGGGCGTGATTGTGGATCCCCAGCTACAGATCAAAGGTTCCCATAGAACACGACTGTGGTTACAACATACTATAATTATGACTCATCACTGCACCATGTACAAAAATCTCAACTTGCCTTCTCCCATATTAAGAAGACAGCAGCAAAGGTTGCAGTTCATTTTTAAATGTATTATTTTAATTTTCCACAGTATCTGAAACCGTTTGTGGTACCTTTCACTTCTAAAGATCAACTGACATTATGCGAGACATGTGAGATTTTTTTTTATGTTCCAAAAGTAGCAAAATCTGCCGCCAAAAAAAACATTTCGGTTTAAAGTTCCCTCTGACTGGAACAATCTACCTATTCAAATTTGGTCAATAACATATTTTCAATTGTTTAAAACATCCTCTCACATTGAGATAACGTAGTTATTCCCAATAAAGAATTTCAGACACTGGGGACTACTTGAAATGAAAAGGTTTGAGAATCACTGTTCTTCTAATGTACACAAATGTGCTAAACAAATATAGTGTACTTTCATGTGGTGATGCCCATGCTTCTCATTTGCAGTACATATGCACTGCTGGTAGATATGGCTGTGTAATAAAAAATAAATATACAAAAAGATATACAAAAGAGACTTAGGGTGACTTACTTGCATTGCCAGACACACTTCCAGTCATTGAGGACGGGGTGGGGCCTGTCATCATTAATCTGTCCATCCTCTTCCTCTATCAAAGTGTCTGCCGGCGGAGGAGCCCACAGCTGGAGGCGTTCAGTTGCTGCTAGGATACGGTTCCCTGCAGACCACAGAGCACAGTGTTCAGTATTAACGTACATGGAGTTACATGCAGCTATATTATTATTTTTTTAAATGCATTTCTTTTCTGAAAAACCTCACGTTTCTATATCAGTGGTTCTCAATATTTCATGTCAAGGACCCCCAAAAATATATGAAATTGACCACTGACCCCCATCTGAAAATGTGTTGTTTCAGGGACCACCTCCCAGAAGCAAAGATTTTAGTTAAAAACGTTCGCTCTGAAAGAGTATATATTCAAAGCTTTGCACCACATGTTCATGATTTTTCAAAAATAGCAGACCTACAAGCTCGCAGCGCGCCACTCGGTGGCGCTCTATGAGCTTGTAGATCTTCTATTTTTCAATAGCTAAATTATAACATAATGTTTAAAACACCAAAATGGTTTGCCTTTCTTTGTCGTAGAAAAGTGTCGTGCAAAAGTAGCAAAAAGTTCTCAACGAATCGCAATACATTTTTTGGAAAAATTCTGAAAGGTTAAGTCTGTCTGTTCTGTTGGTTTTAAAAATATTTAACCAACGTAAAAGTCTTAAGAGCTTGTGACTAAATAATTAATCACTACGTTGGATCCATTGGAACACAGATTATCCCCCCCAACCACACACACACACAATTCCCTGCAAAATAAAATTGTACATACAAGGTTTCTGCCTGGCAGCAATACAAGGACACACGTCAAAAGCACAACAGCCCCAAAGACACAGAGGAATGGTGAGAGTGGGCATGTGTAGAGTGGGATTGTGTTAGTCACCCGGAGAGACACGGTGTGTGGGCCTACCTTGCGGGTCCCAGGCCAAGTTGTAGGTGATTGCATCGAGGAAGAACTGTCCTGTTTTTTGCCACTGGTAGTTAAGCTGGTGTTAGTGACAGGATATAAGAGCAGGTCAGCATGTACAGTACACAGACACGGCCACACCATGCAAATAAGACATCCCCTTACAAAATATACACCTTCAATAAATACACAGCCTGGTTATTAACGTGCAGTTGCAGATTCAGCTAATCTTCTGGCACATCATACAGTACAGTATGTACTATGTAGTGCACTGACATGCAGTGAGCTCAAGTCTCCAAACATGCTTATGGTGCTGCTATTTGCAAAATATATATTTTAAAATAAATAAATTCATGTAGGTATTTCAGAATACTACATAGCATTAAACAACAGCAACCATCAGTTTTTTAATAATCATACAAAATAAACACAAAAACATGTTGGTGACAAGAAAAAAAAAGATAAAGAGTAGCAACATGTGCAGTGTTTGTGCTCACCTTGTGGCGTTTGTTTGGGTTTGTAGCGATCGGCTCAAAGATGCAGACTGTGTTCCCATAGGACGCGGCGATCTAAAAATAAAGAGCTGAGTTCATCATCACATTGCTCACCCCATGAGTGGTACTGCACAGTCATCCCCGTAGGATGGGAGGAGAGCAAAGTTGCAAAGAGTAGAAAGCACTAGGCTTGAAATAATTACAAGAGCAAAGACACAGCTACATTTTTCAGGGGAATCGTGCGTGTGTGTGTGCGTGTGTGTGTGTGCGTATGTGTGTGTGTGTGTGTGCACAAGACATACCCTGCCAAGCTGGTGGGAGCACTCCACGCAGCCCACCTGTATGTTTCCATTCTGAGCTCCAGGAATAATCTGAACGCACTCGAAATCACTGGCCAGGATCACGATATCACAGCCTGAGCCATAGGCCTGGAACATACACAACACAGACATAAGAAAGACAAACTAGATCAAATTGAGCCACAGTGGGGAAAGAAATTAAGTATCTCCACTGAGCCATAATAATCTCACAATCAGCATTGATACTTTTGATAGCCCATGAAAACCCCCATGCAATTATTATTAATACGTACAATGCATTGTCAACACTCTGACTGATGAATATCTAGGCTTTGCAAAGCAACTTAAACAGTTTGCCACATTTTTTAACTGGAGAATCACAGCGAGTTACTATTTTTTGGAATATGTGGCAGCTGATTGGTTGGTAACCAATTTGATAGTCACAATCCTTCAATCACTGTAGCCAAACACAATTGAACCCGGAAAGATTGTGTGCATGTATTCTGAACAGAGTGTGATGCACTGAAACCAATGAAAGCCAGCAAAACAAGCATAGGATTAGCTGTAAGAATGTACCAAAATGGCACGGTGTAACATTTCACAGATTTTACTACTGTGTAACATCATCTCAGGGTGACAGTGAAACTTACTAGCATATATGATTATGAAGTTGGTTGTTTACAAACTATAATACTGCTATCAGGTCCCATGATATACGAGACCGCCCCATCCAAAAACAAGCTTAATTAATACTGTGCAGAATTAACGAACCAAGCTCACATCCCCATTGGATTTGGGCAACAAGATTACCAGTGAACCAATACAGCGCCATGTGCACAACAGTGCCAGCAATATAGACTGGATTGCTGGCACTTTATGCCATGGTACAGTCAGGATGACAGCTCCTGTCTTTCATTATTCAGGAGAATGGGAGGAGGCTGAAAAAACAAAAGAAAAACAACCACCACCACCACATGTCACACAACATGACAGGAATACTTGTCTGAGACAACCATGGCTAAGGGAATGATCAAGGTGTCTAGTATGCATGCACAACATGCATCGTGTCCACGCAAGAAAGAAAACATATATTATAGACAATGAAGAGAGAGAGTGTGTGTGTGTGTGTGTGTGTGTGTGTGTGTGTGTGTGTGTGTGTGCGAGAGAGAGAAAGAGATGTAGTCCTGGCTTTACTATTACTGCGGCAGTTTCTCCCTCATATTACGGCTGGACGTAAAAGCAGTCACCGTCACACACAGTCTAGGCACCTCCTCCCCCAACCGCCGCCACCATCACCACCACCACCACAGACATATACACCAAGAGAAGAGTATCACACACTATAGTTTGGATGTGATTGAGTCTCTCTACTATACTACCTCAGCGAGGTTAGCCTAATTATTAATGCTGGTACCTTGAACGCAAGCTGGTGAACATGTGTGACCTGAAGAGGTCTGTGTGACCTGAAGAGGTGATCTAACATCACTTTGCTTGCTTGTTTTCTGCATGTGTGAGGTGGGCCCAGGGTTTCTTTCAGTCAGCCAGGCAGCCTATCATTTTGACCCTGCTAGCCACACTGGCTGGTTTCATCAAAGTGCACCACTCAGGTGACAAACAACCTGTAAAGATGGGATGATGACACAGACACACGCTGAGTGATTCATTCATTGTAATGAGGTACTATGGAACAGATGGCTATTGCGATCATCTGTCTTTCTTCCTGGTAAACATTGACACAGGCGAGTGTGCATACTGTAACTGATGCATTGCACACACTTGACTGTAAGAATCAATTTACATGTGTGCATTTCTTGTCACAGCCACACACACACACATTTCATTTCTAGTTTTGCACAAAAAACACTCCTTGGGCTGAAAACGGCCATAGGACAATGCAATGACCCTCGCCTTATATAGGATGTCAATGGTATTATCACATATAACCCCTATAAAGATTGCTCAATACCGACAGCCGGTCAGCAAGTGGATTCATGAATGTATGTATATAGACAATATTTACACCAAATTTCCCAGCCCACAGCCCCGGCTGCCGGACTAATATAAAGTAAGTATACTCATAATTGTCATTGTGGGCAGCAATGCAGCATCATACTACCATCCATGTTTCTCGTATGTCAAATACATTTCAGCACTATACTGTTGATTTGATTTCAGATTTCATAAACCCTTACTGTGTTACTTGCCCCGATTCAATAGCTTATTTCCCTTCCACTCTTGGATAGATTTGTTCATTCAACAATTACAACCCTGTTTTTCCAAGTTTTTCCACATACCCTGCAAACTTCTGCTAATTTAAAGACGACAGCCTGCTCATCGAGAGAAGACTGCTGTATTATTGATAGGAACGAGTCGGCAGAATCTTAATAATTGAGAACATGCTGAGGTTGGGAAGACAAGATGTACTATACTGGACTTTATGCCAGCTCTAAAGCTGGACAATGCAAAAAATAAACTGAGTACAATGTGCCATGGGTAAGGGAAAATAACAGAGGAAGTGAGAGAGGGATCACTTCTGCTTTCATTCCGTGCCCTCAGATGTCACCAATTCCCAGGCCTAATGTAATCACATCAAGTCTTCAACATGTTCCATCGCCACAGCTGCTACAATGTTGTGGAATGCTTTCATCTTCACCCTACCCCGACAGAGACGCCTCAAACTGAAATCAAACAGTTTTCAAATGGTGTAGAGATAAAATTGCAAAGCAGCAGTCTGTGTTCACAGTTTCTATACCGGTAGTTTACCTATTGTATAGTCAAAACATTTGTCCTTTGTGCATATGGTCATACCATATCAGCTCTCGTAAGTAGTGACTCATAAATGGTCATCCAGGAGGATGAAATGTTGAGAGTAGGGTAAATCAGGTGTGTGTATGCACGCTACTGGAGAATTGGTATGGCATTGGACATATCAACCTACTGCTCTTTACCCTATTCAAACTGGGAAAGCATCCATGACCGTGTCACTTTATATTTTTCTATTCCTATTTCCCATTTACAAATAGCAGATCTAAAAGCTCACAGGGTGTCAGTTCCTGCCATGCTGCGAGCTTGTACATCTGCTATATTGTTTTGAAAAATCTTGAAAGTGTGAGAACCACTGATTTAGAAGGCAATTGTGGAATCGGCCTCAGGTGGGATAAATTCCCTGCGCGGTAGCACTGTCGCCTCACAGCTGGGGCGCCTGATGGAGGGGAAAGGAACCGGCTGGAATAATGTATTCCTTCCACGTGCTACAGTACATCCATTCATCCAACCGGGGAAACTCCCCCTGTCAGGTGAAAATAAAAGCGGTTTGGACTCCTCAGGTTGACAGAGGAAATGTAGCGTCCAGGATTGCATTAGATAATTGACACTGGAGAAAAGTGTTGCAATGTGGGATAAAGATAAAAGATTTAAAGAAACTCAGCAAATAGAATCTGTGGCAACCTTCGAGGCGTTAGCTCCACAGCTAACACTGTCTTTTTATTGAGCAGACAAGTTTATTTGTCAAATGTTTTTGTTTTGTTTTGTTTCCAGGAAGGATGACTCCACTCCACAAAGAATTGTGCTGTGCAGTAGTTATAACACAAAGCAGTAAGCACAACATCATACTCTGGACAAAGTGGACATGTGATGTGATGACGAAAGTCTACACAAAAGTCACAGACTGTCACGGTTGCAATTTTAGGCATTTGTCAAATATAATGATAATAATAATAATAATAATAATAGTAAATAAACATTGTCTCAGGCTGCCCGGAACTGGCGAAGACTGAGTACATAGAGACTAGAGGCACAACAAGGCAGCAGCCTACCTGCACTGGAAGATCTGCAGGATTTACATCATCAAGACATCCACAAAATGGTATGAACATCAACCAAAAAGTCTCTGAGAATAATGGTGTCACCATCCTCTGGGACATGCCCATCCACACTGACAGAGAGATAAAAGCCAACAGGCCTGTCACCGAAAAGAAAAGAGATGTATTGCTCATAGACTGTGCAATACCATCTGAAAGAAACACCTCAGTGAAAGGCACAGAGAAGCTCTATCGTATCCCAGGCAACATCAAGTACGGAGAGTACTGTCAATCTTCCTGAAAAATGTAGGGAAACTGTGGGGCCAATGTATTATTATTAATATTATTGCTATCAATTATGGAAAGAGTACATCTTTATCTGAAGGTCAACCTAGTGTGAAAATGATTCAGTTTAATTATTATTATTATTTTTCAATTAAAAACTGCTCGTCAATCTAATATTGTTACAACAATATAGAGGCTTACGTCACTGTAAACTATATTGCAGACATGTTGGACAGAGAGTCATTAAGACAAGAGAGTTAACCAATAGTTGTCATTATGGGCTTAAGACTATCAATCATGAAGTATACACTGCTTAGTAGCTGGCAGAAGCTTTAACCCTTTGGGATATTGAATAGTAAGTGGATAAAATTGTATCAGTACTGTACTTAAGTACAATTTTGAGGCATTTGTACTTTACTTGAGTATTTCCAGTACTTTTACTTCACTACATCTCGGATCCAAATATTGTACTTTTAATCTCACTACATCTAAAACTTGAGTTACTTTGACAATTTTGATTATTAATATAAAACATATACAGTATACCGTAACGCACTTCAGCCATATACATTTCGGCCATTAGAAAATATGAAAGTCTGTTATTTTCAAAACATTATACATTTGAACTTTTTAAATGGGGCATTCTGTATAATGAGTACTTTTACTTTTGGTACATTCAGTAGATTTTGATAATACTAGACCCCAATAAATTACATCTGGCCACAATAGATCACAGGATCTACTGAATGTGAAGGTAACCTACTGGGGGGAAGCCACACTCAGCACAGCTACACCTTAGCGCACAGCCGCGGACAGAAGAAGCTGACGCCCAACGTCATTCCAGCTTTTTAGACAGCTGGTGGATGGAAAAGAAGCTCCACCTCTGCGGCTGACTGACGCGACGGACAGATTCCCGGAAACGCTCTCCTCCGTGTCAGTCAGCCGCGGGGGTGGAGCTTATTTTCCATCCACCAGCTGTCTAAAAACTCGGAAATTACGTAAGACGCAGCTTCTGTCTGCGGCTGTGCGCTAAGGTCTGCCCAGGGGGTATGTGTGTCGTAGGCTCAATATGTCAGTTTGACACATTCAGTAGTTCCCGTGATCTTTGGTGGCGAGATGTAATTTCTTGGGGTCTAGTAGGACTATAGTAAATAATAATAAAAATATTGCTAAAAACAATTGTAACATATTTAGCCCCATGCTCGAATGCCCTGACAAAAACAGCTAAAATCCCTAAAACAAAAGAAAGCAGCAAATGGAAAAAACACTCTAATAACAGCCTAAAACATAATCCTTGGTTGAAAAAAACTAGTTGTCCTTTAAGCCTTATTAGAGCCTTATTACAGGCAGCAGATTAAGTAAAGAATTGGAGTACTTTCCCCACCACTGCACTGTACCTTTTGAATCAGCAGTGCCAGAACGGTCCCAGAATCTACCATGGGCTCTGAACTTCAGTGGTACTGGCAGCTCCTGTACCACAGAAGGTGACGTGCCTTCCCTGATATTGTTCTTTGCAGTGTTTACCACCATAAAGGTGGTTGCACACTGGACACATTTTTCGGAAAAACCAACAGAGAAACACAGCTAGAAATCCGAAAAACGCGCTCTGTGTGCAGGGACCTTAAATGTCCCACAATGTGTAATGCTACGCATCTTGGGCTGCCCGATATATGGGAAGAATTTAGTATTAAATGTAGGCTAATATTGACTGTCTGGGTCCTCTCAGTCCTGTCAAGTTCAGAAAACAACAAGACACTACAAGACAACATAGCAACTTCAATATCCATACATTGAAGATCAATAATGACCTGGTATCTGTTGCTAAAGTTGATTGATTCACACAAATGAAAACATAGTGATTGGTGAATATTATAAGAATCAACTAATAATGTGGCTCGTATACATTAATAAAACATGCATGAGAGTAGCCTATATACTATATAACATTTATCAGAAAATGACACCACATTTTAGGTAAATAAATGATGTTTTTTCACATCAAGACGCTGTCATCCAGCCAATGGAGCTCATGTATCCATGTATGGCTCTCTACGTCACACAGCCTGCACAGCTGATGCTGTGCACTGTGTGCAGACAGGAGCGCTAATGATCCATGAAGCGGAATGACGCCAAATGTTAGCTAGCTCTCCATTCTGTTAAAACAGAAATCCCCTTCCTTCCCCTGGAATTGTTGCGGACGTTTTGGCCAATGCAGAGTTATTGGGGTTCTCTGCACAAAAGATGTTGGCGTGTGTGTTTCCCCCTGATGTTATTATGTCTGTCTACGACACGCAGAGGGATTCCCCTCGCAGTAACATTCTGGGATGCTGCTAAAGGTCATTAGAGTGGCTCACTGTCTTGGAGTAAAGCAAACACGCATCCTGGCCAAAGGGAATAACCTTGAGCAATTGTTATTATGTCGTAACTCGTAATTTAAACCTCGTCGCGTGACAGTCGTGTCACTCGGCCAAAAAAAATAAAAAAAAATACGTATTTTCAATCCAAATACGTCAAAGTACAAACTGATGTCCCCAGTCCCACACAGTGTGGTCGGGTGGTATGAGAGTGAATGAATGGAAGGTGTGCTTTGCGACTGTGTGTGTGTAGAAGACCGTACGTGACTCACCATTTGGATCCCTCTCCCAACATGCACGCGCGCACACATGCACACGCGTGTACACACACACACACACACACACACACACACACACACACACACACACACAGCTAGTTTTAGCCAGAGCCATCAAGGGCTCTGGTTTTAGCCAGTGTGTGTTAGCATAGCTAGCAAAGCTGTGGGCAGATCCAGCAAAAATAATACCGTGTAGCTACAGGCTGGCTAATCAGACACAGGCTGTAGTAGTATAGCCTGCTAGTCAGTGATGGTTGCTCGGTGTCACCGTACTGTCTGTACTGTACACTACTCACCGTGAACGGGATGTCATTGACGCTGCCCACCGAGTAGCAGCAGTCCCCGGGGTTCACGGCTCCCGTCAGCACCTGATGGAGATGCATTTTCTTTCCGTTTAGCAGCAGATGGATATTTAATTATTTACAACAACGAACGAGTCCACCCTCTCGGTTTCTCCATCTAGCAACTGCTGCTGCTGGGAATCCCATCAGTAGTAGCGTTGTCTTCCAATCCTCGCCCCCCGGCGGCAGGCAGCAGCGGGGTTGCGGATAAAAATTTCCCCCCGACCCGTTCGTTTCTGGTGCGATTTCGCCCCGTGCTCCCGTCATTCAGGTGCACGTATAAAAAACAAATGTCTCGTCCGGCGTCATCCCGATCTTCGTCAACACTAGCAGCGCGGCCATGCAGGATTATTGGTGCGAGAGACAGAAGCGCAGCTCCGCAGCGGACCTGACATGCGCGCTCACGCTGATCTGAAGACAAGGCACGACTGCACGACCACATAGATAGAGCATTCAGCATAGACGTATTGGTTGGTTGCCGTCTGCCGAAATACCATTTGGGGGCGTCAGTTTGGCCACCCCCCTAGGGCCCTAGTCTTTACATTAAAAAAATATATTATTTTATATTGTCCCGGATTCGGAATAGTTTTGGCAGATTAATCTGATTTCATGCAATCGATATGCTATTGCTATTCCATATGTGACACTTATAAATTATAATAGATAACGCATTGTATTGTATGCAAGTGTTGCAACCATTGATGTATTAATCACTTTCAAGGTGGCATCCCAATTGAAAGTTTGTATATCCACTATTTTCTCTATTTTAGAATTATTTTTTGACACTCCCTCTTTCCCTCTTTCTGTTAGCCTCTGAAAAAGTATTTCTAAAGTTACCACGGTAAAATATGTTGCTTGTAGTCAGAGTCGGACTGTCGCATGATCGTTGGCCCCCGACTCCGACCCCGGGCCCCCGTGCATACCTTACCATACCATACCATACCTGATCAGCTGATCTAGGTTTCTATATCTATGCTCAGGACTTTCCAGTTTGTAGAGCGCGCTGTGACGACGGCTCGTGTTCATTGATCATGTTGGTCTATCTCTGTCTGAGAAATGGGAATACAATGCTATATTATCTCCGCCAGGCCGAAACGGCCGGGAGGCGGAGATTATATATTATCGACTCTGCTGTGTGTGTGTGTGTGTGTGTGTGTGTGTGTGTGTGTGTGTGTGTGTGTGTGTGTGTGTGTGTGTGTGAGACGTGTGTGTGTGTGTGTGTGTGTGTGTGTGTGTGTGTGTGTGTGTGTGTGTGTGTGTGTGTGTGTGTGTTGTGTGTGCGTGTGTGTCACAGTATGTGTGTGTGTGTGTGTGTGTGTGTGTGTGCGTGTGTGTGTGTGTGTGTGTGTGTGTGTGTGTGTGTGTGTGTGTGTGTGTGTGTGTGTGTGTGTGTGCGTCCATGCATGTCCAAGATGGCAGCAGGACCAAATGGACCATATAGAATAGATATTTAACTCTGGTCTTGAGCCACATTAGGTCTACTAGCCAGTAGCCATATACCCACTAGCCATCTGCTCACTGCAAATACCCTACATTTGCCTTAATCCAATATGCCACCATTGACAAGGCAATATTTTCTAAATTTCATTATGCTTTATGTATCATGTGACGTGTCAAACTAGGGGATTTTTCTGATTCTGAATCTATTCCCAAGCATTAGTTTTGCACAAAAAACACTCTTTGGGCTAAAAACGGCCATAGCCGTCAGACTCATCACAAATGTGATGAGGTCAGCACATTTTGGGGACATTTGGGTAAGTGGCTTTATGGCCAAATTTAGTCCAAGGAGTGTTTTTCATGCAAAACTAATGCTTGGAATGGATTCAGAATCATGAAATCCCTCTAGTTTCACATGCTTCTGAAAGCACAATGAAATTTAGAAAATATTGCCTAAATTATAATAGGTTATCAATAGGGCCATCTTGGATTGAAGCAGTGAGCAGATTATATTAGGGTAGATTTATTTTCCTGGCTAGTAGACCTAATGTCCTGTCAGAATCAGTTGAGAAACAAAATAATCAAATTTTGTCCAACCTGAGAGGATTTTTTTACTTTATTTACTGGACTATTTGTAGTTCAAGTTCGATCCCGGGGCATCTCAGCAAACCATCTCCCAGGGGTCTAGCGCAGGGTTTCCCAAATAGCGGTGCGTGCACCCCTTGTGGTGCGCCAACGCCCTCTAGGGGGTGCATGACATGAAAAGGGTAATGGCGGATTAATGGTGTTATTTAACACAAACGGCAAAATTCAGTAGGCCTAAACACCGTTGTAATGAGATATAGCAGCTGCATGTCTCTAGTGCAGTGACATTCCGTGATTATTTGCCATAATCAAATTATTTATCATTTTTGGCCAAATACAACAAGACTGATTGTTAGGGGGTGCGCCAGCTAGGTCAGGAGGTATAGCGGGGGGACATAGCTGACCATTTGGTTACCCTACTCGTAGGATATTTGTGCTGCTCCCCTCCCGACGAGAGCGCTGCTATTGCTCATCCAGATCGGCTATTTTCACTGTTTATGAGAACACACACGGCCGCTTGTTATTACGTGGCGGAGCCGCTGAGAAATGTGTTATTTTGAGGGTCGGCCTGGCACTTTTCGGCACATTTTGTTGCCCCCGTCGGCGTGTTGCCCTACTCGCAGTGCGTATTGCACGTATAGCTAGCGACGGCACTGAGCGGGGGTGCACGGCCAAAAAAGTTTGGGGACCGTCCGCTGGTCTAGCGCATTGTTACGGGGACAGATTCCCACGTGTTACCAGCTGATGATACCGACAATAAGCAACTCCCGACCTACTTCTACACAATTAGAGAATGTAGAAGAATTGTTATTTTGATCAATGTTTTCCTGTTATCTCTCAAGGTTCAATGTTGTACTTTATTGTTACATCTTGTGTACAGGCAAGAGTCAAACTTATTTTTGTTTGGCTTCCTTCAGACAATATGCAGCAACAGCATAGCAAGCACAGCAATCAAAGGCATAGAATAAAGAGTGCAAGAAAGAGAAAACAAAGAGTAACAAGAATGACTCACGTCATAACTGCCAGGTGCAGCAAAGAGACTATGGGTTTTATCTCCCATGGCTTAGAGGCGCTAGAGGCAGCCAATCATGACAAAGTGTCCACTATGTCCTATAGCCAGGTTGCACCTGGATAAAAAAAGAGAGTAACATTATGTAGGCCTACAAATTATGCATGTTTTCCCATACAGCTTAACAGTATAGGTTATGTTCCACAACAACAATTTAGTTTAAAATGGTGCAATTCGAGGCTTCGATGGGGGGAGGTGACGGGGATCACATCCACTGATGCGTTCGGCTGTCCGCACAACCCTCTGAATTGCTTTGCGGTTGAGGTCAGTTCAGCTAGGCGTTGTTGTGCTTTCTTCACCACCCGCTCCGTCTGTACAGCCCAGGTGAGATCCTCAGTGATGTCCTATATGGATGGTACCACATCAATAGAGCATGGATGTGTGGACAACACATCTTATTCAACAACAACAAAATATTCTAAGACACGTTTTGGGTCTGAGGGGCTAAATGCCATCAAATGGTAAAGAAAAGACGCAATTACCTACATACCTGTAGGTTCCATCTTGGAGACAAATCTTTGCTGTGATAAAATGAAATAAAAAAGTCAACCAAAGACTTTTTTTTTTTTTTTTTATTTAAGTGTTCATATGTGAGCCGGTGGAAATTTAGATGTGTTGTGTTTTGCTTTATTATGTGATTTTGTGTTTGCTGTATTTTCTATATTTTGCATGCTTTAGAATAAGATTATTGTCGAGTGGTTTTACTTTATTGTTTGCTTAATATTTCCTTTGTGTTGAGTTTCACTGTTGCATGATTTGGTATAACCATATATTCTTTCCACTGACTGGCTAAATATCCCACTGAGCAATGAGGACCTGCAGTGGATGACTTGCACCTGCGTGTGGGTGTGTCTACTAATGAGGAGCCCTATATAACAGACTTGGAGTGTTTGGAGAGAGAGAGAAGCAGGGAAGAGGGCTGCAGAACCAGAAGGAAGGTTGAAGGAGGGTGTGGAGAGGGCAGTGACCATGGCTGGGGGCCAAGATGCAGCCGGGGGCCAGTGGTAGCCAGGATGTTGACTTTGATTGAAATATTTATTAACAGTTTGCAGAATTACAGTACATTTCAAGCACAAACTCAATACAAAGACTGTTAACTGTGAGTGGACGACCCAATAAAGATTCAAACTCAAACTCAACTCAATTAAGCATTACACTTGTTTACAACAGGGTCCACCATGTTCAATTCATCAAAACATTTAGAGATGTACAAATGGACACTTCTATATAGTTAAAGAACAGAACACGAGAAGGGCTGTAAGTGCCACGACCACGACCCCCGTGGGGGACCAGTGGGGAGCCATGTCCCTCGACTCTACAAGCGCCACGACCTCCAGAGTCTGCGCCCCTTGCCGGGGGGGGGGGGGAGCTGACCAGATGCGAGGGGAGTTGACCAGATGCGAGGGGAGAAGACAAGACGACTCCTCAGAGTTCAGGTTCAGCTGGGTGAACTTAGCCATGGACGGAGGAGAGAGTAGAGGCCGCAACACTACACGCCATCATCAGAAGGGCCCAGGGTAAAACCTGGGCTGTACCTGTTCTGTAGTGTTGCCAACGTAGGACCTATCTGTGGAACCATCACTAGAGTAAATTATTGTGGAACAGATGAACTGGTTGCTGCCCTTGTGTGTTACAGTGTCGACGGAAGGAAGTAGAAGCCTGATGGTCTCGGCACACCGAATAATTCCCCCTTCTACTTTGCACATGTGACAGTGAAATGATGTTTTAACAGTTATTGATTGCTTTGTTTTATTTTGGTTAATGGTTTTGTTTTAGGGTTTAGTTTAGTCATTTTAGGATTTTATTAGGGCTTTAGAGTTTGGGTAAAAATGTATTTTATGATGGCTTATAGATGCCCCTTTGTATTTTAGTTTAATAAAGTATTTTGTGAACCCGTTCTATTTGTTCAAATCTGCCTCTGTTTTAAGTTTGCCTTTTTAATATTTTAAGTTGTCCCATGAACCTGAGTGTCTTGAAGTTTTAAGAGTGTTTAGACTAGACAAGTAGCCTATATTTTAGTGCATTGGTGTTTTTAGCTGGTGCCACACATACACGTTTTTTTTTTTTTTTTACTAGGGATAACAATCTGAGGAGCATTTTAAATTCCAGATTGAAGTGGGTAAAACTTGTTAAAGTTTTATTTTTTTATTTTTTATTTTTTTTGTCCTTGAATTGAAATGTATGTAAATGTCTTTAAATGTTGATGGATTGAAAATTAGCTAAACAAATCTTTAGTGCTTTTTCTAGTTTTATCACTTTAGCATTTTTGTACTGATTTTCATAAAACTAAAAACAAACTCAACTTTTTTTGAAAGCCGTCGACGCGAGGTAAGCAAATTAGGGAGTCCTCTTTAAGATAGCCCCCCCCCCCCCCCCACACACACACACACACACACACGCACACACACACACACACACACACACACACAGCCACACAGCTGCTGCTGCAAAGAAACCGACACGACAGAATCAGACACGAGTTCGTATGTCTAGTTTCAAAGAAAAAAAAGTTAAATAAAAAACGTATGCTGCTGGGTTGTTAGGAAGTAAATACTGCTCAGTCACAAGTATGTGACGGTTTGAAGGAGAAGTTAATCTTCATAACAAAGTGCTTGGTCGTTTTGTTTTCATTCAGCAGGTGAGTCTTGTTTACAAATCATGTTTTTGATTGTGTCATACGTAGGTAGAGGCATAGTAGCCTGCTATAAGCCTTTTGGGCTTCTTATATAGCGTATGCGCATGCTTAAAGTTAATGGCACATCGAGTGGCAAAGAAACATGCAAAGTGAGTTTAACATTGTTTATGTTGTTTAATGCAATCAGATAGGACTTCTCTGTTTGGATGCAACATTGCATGGGCTGTCAAGGCCAGAAACTAGTGTTTTGCCGCTCAGTAGGCATTCCTGCATAACTTCCGGGTTTGATGATTATGTCACGCGCATACCCTCTATTGCCTCCTCAATTTCCCTTTTATATCATTTATTTTCTTTTGTATTTTTTATACTGTGCTAAATAAAAATCAATCGAGGTGTGTGTGTGTGTGTGTTTTTGATGAATTGAACAATGTGGACCCTGTTGTAAACAAGTGTAATGCTTAATTGGGTCGTCCACTCACAGTTGACAGTCTTTGTATTGAGTTTGTGCTTAAAATGTACTGTAAATTCTACAAACTGTTAATAAATATTTCAATCAATCAATCAATGTGTGTGTGTGTGTGTGTGTGTTAGAGAGAGGGAGCTACGGAGAAGTGAAATGAACAAACGTGGTGCTTGAAGTGTTGTGTGCATATATATAGGCCTATACATTTACAATGTTTTGCTTGGGGTGTCACAGCACCAAAACCTATAAAATTTCATTCTTAAATGTTTACCAATGAGGGTTTAATTGAAAGTGATATTGAACAATCTAGATTTCTATCTCTCAATTTCAAGGCATACCCTAGTAGTCCATTCATGTTAAGTCCCACAGGTTCCTGACTTTGGACATGCGTAATGTTTTTATATTGGATAAATAATACAACTTCCTTGTATCATTTTATCCAATATAAAACTAACATTAGGCCTACGTACACTAAGCTGTGTTGTGAGTGTGACAGGATATAGGCTATACATGTACTACAGTACTGTACCGTATACGACTAGGCAATTTGCAACTCTAGATATGTTTATAATGGGGATGAATCTAGAGTTGCATACCCCAGAGCCATCTAATCAGGCACGGACTGGCACAGGAAATCGGCCCTGGCATTTGTGGTCTTCATTGGCTCAAAGATGGCCCCAATGCTACTATGTCTTTTTTATAACTTTTTCTTATTGTTTTGGCTCAGCCCTGGCCCCCATGACTGGCCAGCCCTTCTGGCATTTGCCAGACTGTCCAATCCGGGCCTGCATCTAATAGAAGAGTTGCGATATTGAGGGGGCAGAAAACAGCCCGGTCACATGGTTCATGTACTCGTGCGAGCCCATAGACTCCAATGCATTCCGTAAACTTCCGGTCATCCCCATGCTCAATAGAAGTCTATATGTAGAAGAGCTGCCATTGGACTGGCCCCATGAAGTGAACTGAGTTTGCGTAACTCTGTCTTACTCTATGGCTCTGCAATACCCTCCATTTACTCCCCATTCATCCAATTTTCTTTTGCGATCTGCTTGTATTAAATGACGTTAAACTCACAAACACTGCAGCTCTAGGCCAAGCTTGAATTATCCTCTTTCAATCTGCCAAGCTTTTGTTTCATAAAAATCAACCGTACATGTTATGAGTTACTTTCTGTCAAGAAATTCTCTGCAGGTGATTATTTTTCTAAGTCTTGGAGTTCGTCGAAGTCACTGAACGGCCCTGCATCGAAAACTATCGCATTTGCACATAATGCAGGAGAATTAGCAGCGCGACCCATTAATAAAGACGAGTGCTTCCAACACTTAGAAAAAGAATCACCTGCGGAGAATTTCTTTACAGAAAGTAGCTCAGACATAACATGTCTACGGTGGATTTTTATGAAATAAAAGCTTGGCAGATTGAAAGAGGATAATTCAAGCTTGGCTTAGAGCTGCAATGTTGGTGAGTTTAACGTTGTTTAATACAAGCAGATCAGAAAAGCAAATTGGATGAATGGGGAGTCAATGGAGGGTATTGCAACTCTAGATTCATCCCATTTATTAAAAAAAATCTAGAGTTGCAAATTGCGGCTACGTATACTACTAACTAGGCTGTATATGTTGTAAAAGGAAGGATGCATTACGTAGGCCTATAGAGCAGTCTATATGTCAATATCGGTAGAAGGCGCTAAGTCCACTGGTTCATGTACTTTCCTACTAGGCTGAGGAATATATCCCACCCTTTTCACATTGGCCTATTATAGCGCCACCAGGAGGCCACAACCTGACCTGCCCTGGTGGAGACCTGTGCCCCGAGGGGCACTTTATCTAGTTTGCATTGTAATCCCCATAGGGGGATTTTAGGACATCAGGACTTCGGTGCTCTATATACAGACTGTGCATGTTTGGCTGCTGTTGTTAGTGAGTTGTGATAGGGTACAGTGTGCAGTATGTGGCTCTTGGTCATCACTTTCTTTCTTTCTACCTTACTTTAATACATACTTATACTCAAAATATATCTTGTCTCTCTGACTCTCAACCTGCTCCACAGGTACACAAGCCCTCAGCTTCTTCTCAGCCCTCTGTCCGTTCTCGACCTGTGAATGCTGGACCCTAGAGCCTGCCCTAAATCCCTGACCACTGCACTACACCAGGATGCTATTTGCAGTACTAAACATTAAGGTTGAGTGAAAGAAGGCAGCAAGGGAGAATGAGGCTGGTCGGTGCCATTGATACTGGGAGGAAAGTACTGGCCAGCTAGCCGGCAATCTGGGTACCCATTGGAAAAACAAAGGAAAAACACTGCCCTCTTTTCAGTCTGTCACGATAGACTAGATATATGGTGACCAACGAACTGGCCAGATGTATGGAAAACCGGGATGACTGGAAACGACGATGGAGGGCTCGTCTGAGGATCACCTAGAGAGAGAGAGAGAGAGAGAGAGAGCTGCCACTGGAGGGCTCATCACGAACTAGAGAGCGAGCCGGAGGACCCTGGCTGACATCACTCGGCTCAAGGTAGGAACATTTTTTGCTTCTTTGCTGCTGCTGCTGCTTGTGTTGTATGCTGTGTGTATACTAGTGCGATTCAAGCTGTTGTACTATTATTACTGTCATTTTGGGACCCATTGACTGAGTGGCTATGAAACATGTTCTGGCTCTGGAATTGAATGCTGATGTGAATCTACAGTTTGTATGTTGTGTTGTATCTGCCGTTGAAGGTGTGAGTTGTAACAGGGAACAGTATGCGTATCTGACTCTGATCACTCAATAATCCTATGAGTGAATTTGCTATTTCCTTTTGGTTTGAGCTAGAGGTTTTGAGCTTTATAACAGCCATCAATTAAAACAAATTAGTTTTCAATTGAAGACTGATAAACAGTAGGTTATGTGTGTTGTGTTGTGGTTGCTGAGGTGTCTTGTGCATTGTTGTGACATGGTTCATGACTGGCATAGTGGCAAAAAAATCTCTCTCTCTCTCTCTCTCTCTCTCTCTCTCTCTCTCTCTCTCTCTCTCTCTCTCTCTCTCTCTCTAATCAGCTATTTTCGTCCTACACAAATTTCCATCAAGAATGAATGGAAAATGTATGTCATATGTGTCTGAGCAAATTGGTATTTTTGTCCTACACAAAGGGAAACTTTGACAGGAAAAGACTCGCTCACCGTATAGAAAATAGAAGTAAAACTCCTTAGACTGATACTTAAGAAAATATTTTTTCCTTTTATTGCTCATAAAGTGCTCTGTGCTCAAAGTGCAATTAAAAAGCAAACGTTTCGGTCCTAAGACCTTCGTCAGTGCTATATGTCCTACACAAAGGACATTGAGAATGAATGGAGAATTTACGTCAGTGGCATGCACAGACATTTAGAGGGGCAGGTGCAAGTGAAAAAACGGCACCTTGTGCAGCGCGTGGAACCATCCGGTTGCCTTAATAGTGTGAGATTTATAGATTTTGGGGCCTAAATAATCATAAATGTTACAAATGTCACTTCAGTCAGACAAGTTGAGACAACACTTGGATTGAATACAGCATACATATTTATGCATATTTGGCGTCTTGGCTCTCACATTTAATTTATTCCCTGTAAGCATGAATTATTATAAACTTATCCTTACCCGTTCGAAGATAGATCATAGCGTATTATTGATATATGCATTTGAGGCAGGTGGTCCGCGGACCCCCAAGTAGTCCATGAAGCAAGCAAAGCACTGTCGCACGCACGCACGCACACACGCACCCGCACAGTTGTCTGCCTGAACTAACTCTGCAGGCTTCGCATCATTTTGTTGCAGAGATGTGATTTATCCCACCAAATTAGGCACAAATGATGTGAGTGATGTTACAAAGACAGTCACCATTTGCCTGTAATCGCCTTCACATATTCTTTGGTGGCGGGGCACATTTCTTACAACAAAAACAAGATATATCATGCAGACATGTACACAAGCAGCAAATCAGAACTGCATATATGAGAGGCCTCTAGTGAACCTCCAAAACCCCTGCGGCAGCAGTGAATTGGCAGTGACGGTGGCGCAACAATCTCGAACAGATGCACCGTCTGTTGTAAAAACTGTATGTCCTGACGGCTGCACCACATGACTGACACAGCGGGTAGGCAACCCAGCCTGGCGGAGATATTCTTGGAGAGAACCGCACTTTTCTAGTTTATCCATGTTTACAGTTTATGATTAAACTGAGTGGATTGTCGACAATGAATTGCTAAAAAAGGGAGAGTCTAAATAGTGACAGATACTTTATTCATTACTTTTTAGTCAAATGAAGTGTGGAGTGTACCACTTCTTAATACTGCTTACTACTAAACAATGGGCATACTATACTGATTAGGAAAGTACAAGCCACTCAGGTGAAAATAAAATATATTAATTTGTCCAATGATGTCTACTACGAATCAAATTAATTAAATAGCTAGTGGTGGCCTTTTTTGTGGTGCCACAGATAGAAACCCCATATTCTTTCCCCATCGATTATTTCCTACAATTATTTGTAGCCTGGAACCAACTAACCAAGCCACCCAGACCCCTGGTGAATCATGACCATAAAACATTTGATGCTGTGTCAAAAAATATTTGAAAACCACAAATATACGTATATAGTAGGCTAGGCTATATAATATAATTTAAATATTCAAATATGTTTTGACACAGAATGAAATGCTGTGTGCATGATTCAACAGGAGCCTGGATGGCTTGTTTCCAGGCTTAAAATAATTTATATAAACATTTTCAGAAATCTCTATGGCTTTCTTAATGGCTTTCTTATAAATATGTGGCATGACAAAATGTCTGCCACTGCTACCGGTATGTCCTATAGTTAGTATATACTATAGGCCAGCCATTACAAATCAACGATATGGGGATGGCACCACCATCCCCAGAAATAGCAGCATAACGTCATAGCATTTATTATCTTGCAGAGATCACTATCTATGAATAGAAAACCGTGCCAAAAGACCTGTTCTTTATCTTTAAGTTTGAAGGACGAATTCTGTTCTGATAGGCTGTGCCAACTGCCAAGCCTCAGCTTGTGCAGGTGGCATCTCTCATATCTAATTGTTTGAGCCAGGGCAGGGGCCGGTATTATTTTTTTATTTTATAAATAGTTTGGCAACGTTTAAAGTACTTTTCTTTCTTCACCCCTTCATCAAACCAGTCGTAGATGTAAACAAGGTTGCACAAATAATTTACTTTGTTAACGATTACTTTAAATAAATAGAGGACTTTAACATGTACAGTAGCTGATGCTCCCTTTAGGATTCATCTCAGAGGTAGCCTATTGCACACAGAGACCCAGATGGAAGGAAGTCCATAAAAGGAAATTGTACATTACATATTCCTTGAAGAAAAGATGTTGCATTTAAGTGTGAAATGGGCCGTTATGACTATCTATACTCATTTAGAGACCACATAGTGTGTGTGTGTGTGTGTGTGTGTGTGTGTGTGTGTGTGTGTGTGTGTGTGTGTGTGTGTGTGTGTGTGTGTGTGTGTGTGTGTGTGTGTGTGTGTGTGTACACATGTGTGTACACATGTGTGTACACATGTGTGTACACATGTGTGTGCGTGCGTGCGTGCATGCGCGCGCGTCAAGCTAGAAATGCAGAGCATCCAGGCATGGTTGCTTTCAGTAGCTGTAGGGTTAGAGGGAGGTTGATGCAGTACTGTGTACTGTGTAGTCTCTGCTGTACCACTGGGAGACAGAGCCCTGATCTACAGAGAACAGAATTAAATGCATTATAGATTTTCTCATTTCATGGATGGCTGCTACCTGGAGCCAGTTCCGGCCTGGCCCTGAAGTGCAAGATATTCTCGCCCCAGGCCGGAAATGTAATGGACCCTCCTCACACCCCTTGATAAATAAAACAATGTCAATTTCATGAAGTAAACCACAACTGCAACACAGCTCACACTAACCGCTCACACTAGTCTGTGTTCTGGCAAAAGGTGTTTCTAGGAAATAACGGTCGAATTTTGATGTGTTTTTGAAGCTAATCGGTCTTCCCAGGGTAACCAGAGAACTGGGCACTTGAGAGAACTGGTCCCGTTTTCATTCATTCATTCATTCATTCATTCATTCATTCATTCATTCATTCATTCTCTCTAGTATAGCCTGGACAGCTGAATGCTGGACATTATGCTTTCGCCCCTGTCTGTCCGTTTGTGTGTCCATCTGTGAACAGCCTCTCTATGACTCTATAGCACCTCCTAGTAGGCCAAGGAAGAACTCGTCCTCTTCCGCCCCAAATTGATCAAGTCTGGTTTGATCAATTGACTGAAATGGACATGGCCTATATTATAGGCCATGTCCATTTCAGCCCTACAAGATTTTCCTCATTTTGCGTTTTCTTAAAACAGATTTTGTCCAAAACTCACGTAAATCGGTGCACATTACCCATGTAGTCATATGATAAAGATTTTTCATATTCCCTTTGGATTGTCAACAATTTGTGGAGAGGGCCTGTTTTGCACAAAATGACACAAATCATGAACGCAGAAATCACAAATTGATACATACCTGTATACAGTAGTTCTGGAGTCAGTCTGGATTTTTTTTATATTACATTACATATTACATATTGTTGTCACTGTCAACAATGTAGCAACAGCTATTGTATTGTGGATACTTTTATGATTTGGTGGTCCAACCAAATAAGAACAGTGGAAAACGTAGCCTATAGAGCACAGAAGATCTGACGTCACTCGCTTATCCCCTGGTTCACGGAAGTACTTTCTCTATGTAGAATAACATGGGTCATCTTAAAATCGTTCTTATATGAGGCGATCTAAAATCCCCCTATGGGGATTACAATGCAAATAAAAAGTAAATGAACATGAACTCATAAACACAGAAACACAATGTGTTATATAAAAGTAGGAAGTAGGAATTGTTTTTGTTGCAATATCCATACAGAAACAGAGAGCTAACTTGTCTTGGACCTCATGGCTCTGACAGGAGAAATGCGGCTAAGAGCTTATACTTTCTCTTCGGTTTACTCCGCGTTACGGCTGGTTTGCGGCCTTTCGGTTTGCGGCCTTTCCCTGGAGGTGTCAGTGTCAGCCCACCTTCTATAAATGTAACACTGTAGGGTGTAGGGCAGGCTCTGTACAACGTTTACCATCCTGTGTTTTAACCGTGATATTTTATGATACGATGCCTTTATAACACCTATAGTATAGCCTTATAGCCTTGCAGCCGCCGGGGCTAAAAATGACACAAATCTGTGATTTTCCCAAAGATGGTTTATATCCAAAGATGGTTTATAACAGTCAATCGATGAGACTTTCTCACTGCGGTGACTGAGTGTGATTATATCGGAGGAACAAATTCAAACCATCTTCAATGATTTCTCTCTCCACTTTCTTTGAACCACCACCTGCTCCCACACTCTATTACTATTCTCATTATGTTCTTTTGCTCTTCCTCTATCTCGGTATCTCTCTCTCTCTCTCTCTCTCTCTCTCTCTCTCTCTCTCTCACACCCACACCCACACACACAGCCATTCCGCTCAGATGTGTGTTCACAGAGATACTGAAGATTGATGACAGCTATTCCAGCGTGTCATCTCTGTCTGTCTCAGACACTGTCCCGTGTTCTCTGTCTTAAGGGTGATTTATACTTATTGCTCAGCGGTGTCGCAGCCGGTCTACAAGCTCATAAC
Organism: Protomyctophum parallelum; assembly: GCF_964188405.1. Taxonomy (NCBI): domain Eukaryota; kingdom Metazoa; phylum Chordata; class Actinopteri; order Myctophiformes; family Myctophidae; genus Protomyctophum; species Protomyctophum parallelum. The sequence goes on from NC_139699.1 coordinate 31,528,302, forward strand.
ACGTCACGTAACAATGCATTGTGAGCTTGTAGATCAGTTATGTTCGGTGCGCGGCACCAGCACGCAACAAGATATAACTGTGACGTTATAGTCTATCTCTCCTGCGCGCTCTCTCTCTCTCTCTGTCTCTCTCTCTCCAGTCATACCACCTTTCCATGCCTTCCCCTCCCTGAAGGTGGTCAGCCTCTCTTACTGTGGTTAAACTAGTCCATCCATCTCTCCTTTCCTCCTACCCCCTTCTGGCATCCAGCCAGCCTTGGAGTGACTAATGAATCTCTCTCACCTGCGTTTGTTTCAGAGATGATTCACTGCCACTGCAGGTGTGTGCCTATTTCTACCCTATACTTGGGTCCCCCCTGAATCCTATTTCAGTCCACCATATATTCCTCTGCGCAAACCGTGTGCAGAGGTTTTGGTCGTAATATTAGTCGACTAGTTTGTCTTATACGGTAAGAAAGTCACAGCAGGGTAGCGCTGACATTTTTATTTTATAAAGCTTGTTCACGCATTCTACTGTCTGGCCTGTGAGACTATATGCAGGATCACAGTTTATAAACATAAAAAGAAAGAAAGTTATTCCAAACAAAATAAAAACTATACCAGACTCCCCATGCCTCGATCCCTTACACTTTGTGCACAATGAAAACATTCACAACATTGTCTGCAACGCCAAATAATTCACCATCAAAGTGGGTGACAATGTTATCAAGTAAAGATGAAATTACCTACCTGGGTTGTATTTAAATTTAGAGGACAACGTTTCAAGTAAAAGAAATGGCAACAAAAGTAATCAGAAAAGTCAACCAAAGAACAAGATGTCTATTCAGGATCTCCTCGGTGGTCAGTGGGAACACGCTAGCTACAGCATCCAATGTAATTTCGACTATGCATGCACCCATTGTACTTTACCACCAGAAAGGCATTAAAAACTAAGCCTCAGACCTCTCAAAACAAACTGGCCAGGTTACTACTTGACCTCAGACTCTCACCCATAACTCATCTATCATTATTCTAGGGTGGGATGGCTCAGGGTAGAGGATATACCCTAATAGAGTAAAACAATATGCAATGGGCCTCATGGTCTTCAAGCTACACAAGGAAACGGGGATACCCATGTACCGGCTACAGACACAGACAGACAGAAGTTGTTATACTGTCGTTCGTGTACAATCAATGTATTCAGAGCCGTGCATACCTTGCTATTGCTCTGTACTCTGTGCTGCCTACTAATCTCCTCATGGTGCCAGATTCAGAGGTGTGTGTGTGTGTGTATAAGGCTATTATGCATTCCACAATAATACATATTTACTAGGGCCGGGACTAATTGCGATTAATTTAGATTAATTAACTACAGAAAAATTAATCGCACCTTTTTTTTCACCACGGAACGTTTCTCACTGGGCGCTTTTCTATAGTACTGAAAACTGGAAATAATAAAAAGTCACCCCATTTTGTGTTGCCTAGAACTGGAGGTCTGACAAAAAACAGTAACAATATGAAGTAAGTACAGCTTTGTGATGTCACTGAGATGTACTTGTTACTGTTACTAAATTGTTTTCAGACCTCCAGTTCCAGGCAACACAGAATGGGGTGACTTTTTATTATTATTTCCACAACAGGTATATTAATGACAGTAAAATGTTGAAAATGAGTGGTATCCTGTAGTCACTATTCGTTGATTCACTGGGATACCAAAAAACATTAAAAAAAAAGGTTTCTCGCTGTTCTCGGGTTGAATATTGATATGCGATTCATCTAGATTAATTAATCGCAAAGCCTCTGATTAATTAGATTATTTTTTTTAATCGAGTCCCAGCTCTAATATTTACACATATAATATCTATCTGGTGTGGTGATTCCCGACCGTGTTACTGTATGTTTGTGTCCATGTGCCATTTGTCAGAGTGAGGTTGAGAGTTTCTTGCAAAGAGCATAGACTTTAGAGTAATACAAGGATAGAGACTGAACCGGAGCGATAGCCCCGCTCCCCCCCGCTATTCATTTCAGTGGAAGTTGCTCAGTGGCGTTTTGAAGCACCTGGAAGAACGGTCTACCTCCGCATTTGCCAACCAAATTTTGGTTGGCAAATGCGGAAGTGCAACCGAGCGCTCAATGTTAAAGCCCAGCTGCACAGGATTTCCTCGTCATAAATCCACAGGTCCGCCTGAAGTTCACGCTCCAACCACTAGGGCCGAGTGCTTCAGCGCTGGAGAGCCTCGCTGGGGGCTTGGCATAGACAGAACACCAGATGGGTTCCTGAGTTGGCTCCTCCTCTGAGCAGATCAAGGGCTTGGCCTGTTGCCACATGGTGCCCCCCTTCTCACACACACACACACACACCCTCATACACACACACACACACACACACACACACACACACACACACACACACACACACACACACACACACACACACACACACACACACACACACACACACTCACGTACGCAGCTAATCATGAACTAATCACCTAATCACGGATGAGTTGCAAGTTGCAACAGGTCAGTGTGTGAGCTGAGCACTGTGGTGGAAGGTGAAGACAGAGTGTAGGATGACAGGTTTACTTACCACTTGCCTGCTGTCTGAGATGGACTACTAGTCTACTACCAATCAAAATACAAACAAGGAATGATTACATAGTAATAATCTGTCAGGTGAAACAGGCACTGTCTTCGTTGTCCCCCTTGGAATAAAATACAAATAATAATAATAATAATAAAATATTATTATTAACAAACGTACATTTTTAACCCTATGATTTTTAACCCTGACAAAGGTACAGCAATGTGTTTGTGTGTGTACCTGGCAATGCCATACCAACAGAAACGCAGGGGGAAAAAGATTACCTTATGGACACAGTACGTGTCCATATGGTAGGCTAGGGCTAGGCTACTGTATTTTTTAAAGACTTACACCGTATTTTGCACTACCTTTCTGCAGTAGGCTACCTGAAAGCCTGGGTACAACTCTTGGCACAAGTTCCTTACACACCGGGAGCATTTATTTTGTGCGATAAATGTTATAAAATTAATTTTGTGTAAAAAGTTTGTGTCATGAGCAGGACTACATCCACAAAATGCTAATATGATGTGGTGAATTGGCGATAAAGCGATGTAATGATTTTTCTCTGAGGATAATATATAAGCATCAAGCTGAATAAATGAGGCATCAACCAATTAATCGTTTGATGTAAAATATTCCTTATGGTCTTAAGGACTCCAATCTGCTCTTGATGCACCATTTGGAGCTGTGCCATAAAGAATGATCTGTAAATTATACTAGTAAGGAGACAGCCCCATGCAGTCTGTCCAACACAAAGGCCAGTAACATGATCCTTGTGTCTGCAACTGTGGTATTTGTAAAATATATGTAAGTGTTGGTGTTACCATTCGAATCAGAATAAGAATCGTCTTTAATGTCACATCATTGTCTCCACCAGGCCGAAGGCATGGGGGGAGAGTATGTTTAGCACTCCGTCCGTCCGTCCGTCCGTGTGTGTGTCCGTGAGCAGCTAATCTCCGGCACCGTTAACCCGGTCGATGCCAAATGTTGCACACACACTCCCTGGATGCCAACGATGAACCTCTGCCCCAACATTTCCAGAACGGCCTGTTATAGCGCCACCAGGAGGCCGCTTTGTGCAAAACAAGTTTTTGCACAGTACACCTACAGATTTTGTCCAAACATCGCGCAAATTGGTACACAGTCTCTCTAGAGCCATTCAACGAAAAGGGTCTTTCAGATTTCTCAGACTCCATCCTGATTGGTTAAGATTGGCTTCCAAAGTTCATAGTCCTGCAACAAACAGTCAAAAAGTGCTTTAGTTTTCGAGATACCCCTACCGGAGTTAGGACCAAACACAACATAGTTTTTCCTCATCTCTAAGGCCTCCCATACATGAAATGGATTCTTGTATAAAAATATTTTACTGCAAAAGTGGTGAAATTGTTATTTAAAGTTATACACCTCAAACTAAAAATAAAGCCTGTCCGTCTGGTGGTTGAGGCACTTAAAGGCATGTAGATTCACAATGGAAGCTCTGAGAGGTTCAAAACTTGGCATACTTGAAGCCAGAACATACCTCTACATTCTAGAAAAGACTGAATGTCAATATCTGAATGTCAATATGAGATATAGTCATTTGAACACATACTTACAGTAGGCGGAATTGTACATCTATGTAGATGTCTTCTCTACTTTGTAGTGACTCTGGAATGGATTGTCATAGCAACACATATGATGGCTTGTAGGAAAGGTGAGGTTCTACTGAATCCAGCAATACCAATTGTGTAAATGTAGCTTGCATAATCGTGGAGTTATGCCACAAAACGTATATGGTGTCCCAAACGGGGGGAAATAAAACTAATGAAATCTACAGTATCACATTAGTTTTATTTTTACTTCACTTATCAAGGGTGGGAAAACATAAACAAATCACTTGAGTAGAAGTCCCTAAAATGTATGAAATGTCTCAAACTTGAGAAATGAGAAATTGTGAACAAATAGATGCCGCTTCAATAGAGAAATATGCAAGCCTACAGTGGAACTACTAACTATTATTGTTGCAGCACATGACCTGGATGTTAAATAATAATAATATAATATCTCAAACTTATATAGCGCTTTTCTGAGTACCCAAAGACGCTTTACATGGGGGGGGGGGGGGGGGTTACAGAGGTAACAACAAATTAAAAACAACTTTAATAGAAAAAGGACATTAAAAGACCGTGAAAAGGGAAGGCAATTTTGAAGAGGTGGGTTTTGAGGGTGGATTAGAAGGTTTGAAGGGTAGGGGCATCTCTGAGTGCCTTAGGGAGGGCATTCCACAGGGTTGGGGCAGCAAAGGCGAAAGCCTGTTCCCTCATCAAGCTCAAATCTCAATATTATCCTCATAAATATAAATAATCAAGTTATTAATTTCTGTTATTTGAGTTATTTGGTTACAGTCAATTTATACTACAGTATTTGGCTCCACCTATGTGCATCTTATGTGATCTTATAATGTGAAGTGTATCGGAAATCGGGGCCGATCATGACATTTTTAAATGATCAGATCAGGAGCACAAAAATGTGATTGGGACATTCCTAGTATCAATATGATATCCATATCATGATATTAGGCTGTATATTGTCCGTGATTTGGGATATTGTACTATTGTGATATTGGAGGAGTTGCATAAAAATATAATTTTCAGATGGGGAAAAATCGGTATCGGCAGATACTCAAAATTAAAATGATCTTACTAAATGTTGCTCAACAGAGAGATGATGATGTTCATAAAACCGTGGCTCTATATACAGACAATATGCTGCAGTAATGAGCAAGTTGCAAATGTTGAGTGAGAGCATGCCTGCACCAGTCTCATCAAGAAGACTGAATAGGGTTGATACAAGATTGTTTAACATACAAAGATATTTTTGATTTGTGTGAAGACCAGTACAAGACCAGAACATCTGACAGCCATTATGGCTGGTACTGGTATGTGTACCAGAGACTTAAGGTCCTTCATGCAGCATCAGAAAGGTTGATGAAGTTGTACATCATCTGCTCCTCTCGTACCCAGATCTGTTTGTGTATGATGACAAATATACAATATACAGTATAATACCGGTAATATGCCGAGGCGGCAGTGCCTCAGGGATAGAGTGGCCAATAGAGCGGCTGGATGGAGAACCGTGAGGTTCGCAAGACAAAATTCAGTGTGAACTAACAATACACCGGTAGTACTATATCATACCATATTCTCAGTTCGATCCAGGGCTCCCCCAGAGTTAGACTCTGAACCCCTAATTGATCCCGATGTGCAGGTCGGTGTCTTGTATGGTTTCCTCTGCCATCGGTGTGTGACTGAATGTGTGAATGTAATGCACAATCTATGTAAAGTGCTTTGGATAAAAGCTCTATATACTGTAAATGCACCAATTTCCATTTACGGTATATAAACTCCTTGACTGTTATGATGACATACAGAAGACACTGACTCTGAGGAAGAAGATGATATTGTCTAAATACAAACCCTGGAAACATACAGCATTATAATTTGTAGAACATGGAAAGTCTGATGTTGCATGCTCTAAAAGTGTGCCCATGGGAAATGGGCACAATGAGAGAAGATGCAAATCTCCAAGAAAATCCAGAACTACTACATAGACCTGCAGATATATCGATGAAGAAAACCATGGACCAGTGTCTTCAGTATGTCATAACTCTTATTTATTGAAAGTGATGACTTGTCATCACTTTCATTTATTTAAAGAAAGATGTTAACTACTTCAGTGAGATTAATAAAACCTTTGACATAGATACTGGTCTGCTGTTCTAATTCTTTGTTTTATAGCTGCTATATTTCGTTTAGATATTTAGTGTTTTAGGTAGCATTTATGATATTTGTCATCATATGCAAAGAGATCTGGGTACGAGAGCAGCCGATGTACAACTTCATCAATCTTTCTGATGCTGCATGTGAAGGCCCTGTCTCTGGTACTCTGACCAGTGACCATGTGAAGGCCCTGTCTCTGGTACTCTGACCAGTGACCATGTGAAGGCCCTGTCTCTGGTACTCTGACCAGTGACCATGTGACGGCCCTGTCTCTGGTACTCTGACCAGTGACCATGTGAAGGCCCTGTCTCTGGTACTCTGACCAGTGACCATGTGAAGGCCCTGTCTCTGGTACTCTGACCAGTGACCATGTGAAGGCCCTGTCTCTGGTACTCTGACCAGTGACCCTGTCTCTGGTACTCTGACCAGTAGTCCTGGTTTTGTCTATGAACTGATTGCACAAGACCGCAATGACTTTTTTGTGCTATCCCTTTTGGACTGATTGTATGACTGTACTCTGTTGCTGTTTTTACATTTATGTCTAATAAACTATTAAATCCATCAATCAATCAATTGTGCTGGCCTTCCCACAAATGAAACAATATATTTGTATGTTAAACAGTGTTGTATCCTATTCAACAATGTTGTACCCTATTCAGTCTTCTTGACGAGACGGCATGCTCTCACTCTGGTCTTACTGGAGTAGTTTTCTCAACATGATACAGTATATGATGAGGAGAGGAGAGTATTGAATTTGGGTTTGCCAGGGTTTTATGAACATCATCTCTCTGTTGAACAACAGTTAGTATGTGTTGAAGGTCTTCTGCCGTGGGCTTTATACATTATGGGTCTTGTTTCGTGCTTTTTTCCAACTGTTTAGCAAAGATGATACAAAGATTTGGATCCAATATTCCATTTTGGTAAAATTTTAAAGACACACTTCAGAATTTGTACAGTATCTATGTTGTGCATTACGCGCACTATTTTTAGGCTATAGTATATGTGCAGTAACCATATTACAAGTGATACTAATTAAGTCTATTTTCCATTCTGGTGAAACAGTGTCAGGGCAGGGTTCTGCTATTGTCAGTGTAGACTGGACAGGCAGTAGGATCTGTTACACTAAAGAGAACTAAATGCTAGGTCACTCTCCACTCCAGTCAGCTAAATAGCTACTTGATTTGACAAGGTTCATCTCATCTTTTCACATTCCAAAATATGTGAAATGATTTTACCGGTCATTTTATGAAGAAAGCCACATACTGTAGGCAATAAGATGCAGGTGGAGCCACATACTGTAGTATAACTTGACTGTAACCAAATAACTCAAATAACAGAAATGAATAACTTGATAATCTATATTTAGGAGGATAATATTGAGATTTGAGCTTGATCCAGGTCATGTGCTGCAACATAATAATAGTTAGTAGTTCCAATCTAGGCTTGCATATTTCTCTATTGAAGCGGCATCTATTTGTTCACAATTTCTCATTTCTCAAGTTTGAGACATTTCATACATTTTAGGGACTTCTACTCAAGTGATTTGTTTATGTTTTCCCACCCTTGATAAGTGAAGTAAAAATAAAACTAATGTGATACTGTAGATTTCATTAGTTTTATTTCCCCCCGTTTGGGACACCATATACGTTTTGTGGCATAACTCCACGATTATGCAAGCTACATTTACACAATTGGTATTGCTGGATTCAGTAGAACCTCACCTTTCCTACAAGCCATCATATGTGTTGCTATGACAATCCATTCCAGAGTCACTACAAAGTAGAGAAGACATCTACATAGATGTACAATTCCGCCTACTGTAAGTATGTGTTCAAATGACTATATCTCATATTGACATTCAGATATTGACATTCAGTCTTTTCTAGAATGTAGAGGTATGTTCTGGCTTCAAGTATGCCAAGTTTTGAACCTCTCAGAGCTTCCATTGTGAATCTACATGCCTTTAAGTGCCTCAACCACCAGACGGACAGGCTTTATTTTTAGTTTGAAGTGTATAACTTTAAATAACAATTTCACCACTTTTGCAGTAAAATATTTTTATACAAGAATCCATTTCATGTATGGGAGGCCTTAGAGATGAGGAAAAACTATGTTGTGTTTGGTCCTAACTCCGGTAGGGGTATGCCGACTTCTGGGGGCCATTGTCGCAGTACTATCAGTTTCAAACAAAATGCTGCAAATCATGAACACATCGCGTGATTTCCGTGAAATTGTGCACGCACATTCCCACTAGGCCGAGGAAGAAATGCCACATGAACAATTTCAACTCAGCCTCAAGGTGGCGCTATAACTGGCCGAAAAGTGTTTTACCTCTAATCGCGATTAATTTTTCTGTAGTTAATTAATCTAAATTAATCGCAATTAGTCCCGGCCCTAATACATATACATACATCTTTGTACATACATATGCATGCAACATACTATGTTGTAGCCGGTTTATCATACTGTAATATAAAAGCTTGGCCACCAGAGTGTGCTGTGGTTCTAGTGATTGCATGGTCACTGTTCTGTATGGGGATTACTTCAGCATTCCCTTCCTTTCCCATCTGCAACTGAATGTGATGCTGATGAAGGACAAGGCCCTGTCCTGACTCCTTACTATCACTGGAAGATGAAAGTGTTAGAGAAAGGATTGGATATCCTCACACTGTTTAGATCCTCCCAAAGTGGATTCTATTGACTGTACATCATTTCAAACTGAAAGGTCTTCGCCCGGTACATCATGTATCCGACGAAGATCATTTTGTTTGAAACGTACACACAATAAAATTTGGGAGCATCTAAAATAGGTGTGGATATCCTATCTTTCAGCAGTACATTATAGTGTGGTACGAGGTGTATTTCCGTAGGATCTTTTTGCTAAAAGTGATTTACTTTGCTTTGGACCAAACTGTCAGAAAATGATGGGGTTCAAATTTTCCCGACCCCCACCCCTTATTTGGGGGGTCATATATTTTGGAACCCCCCCATAATAGTACGACAGACAATTAATGTCCAATTTTCATGATATTAGGGTTGTTTTATAGGTTTTTAAATATTCTGAGTTGATTTCTTACACTTTGAAAGTAGCCAGAATAATCTTTTCAGACTTTTGGTTGGGGTCTTTCTTCACCTGGGGCCCCCCGGACTCATCTCAGTACTCATTACATTCCTCGCTCTGCTCCTGTTCCAGAACAATGTCAAATTAGATAATAATTTAAGCATTAAAAGTTTACAAAAATGAGTAGTAGTTAATACCAGGGGTCTTCCACAGGGGGCCGGGACTAGTTTTGCCCCTATTCTTGCACCCATATATGTGATTTGCAAGTATTTTGAATATTATTAGAATATCTTGCGTTTATGTACCTTTGAAAGTACTTTGATAGTTTATTAGTATTCTACCATTATTGTTGACAGATGTTACTGCAGGGAATAAAGGTATTGCAACTTCTCACTTTGGGCATGCAGAACGTGTCCATTTATTTCACACACTGCACTCACACTAACAACACAACACACACACACACACACACACACACACACACACACACACACACACCTATCCTCTTAAAGAGCCCATGGTCAATTATGCCTACAATACATTATTTGCAGGATCTATTCATCTTCGTCATCATCATCTTGAATGTCCTCCCTGATAGTGTGTTGACACAGTCTCCACCATAGCATTTGCAGAGAGGAGTGCAAGGCAGGTTATTGTTTGAGCAGCTGCACCGTCCCTTGCAACCTGCTTTGCAACCACATGTGATGAGCTCAAGTACTGCCTTTGGAGCAGGGAGGGCAAGACACCTGACTGGAACATACCCTCCACTATCTGAATTCCATCCATTTTGTTCGATTGGTGGAAGCTCAGGGCAATTTGTCAGGTATGAATGACTTATCCCGCATTGTGACGTAGTTGGCACAAAGGATATGTGGTAGCAGTGCAGCACGAGTTGGAGGTAGCATCTCACCCTCCAAGTTCTTTGACCAAAATAGTTCCCATCTAGTAATGGCAAGTTTGTTGGACCTTTTGGACTGTACACACGACATGAAAAATGCTCCAATGGTGAGGAAAGCTTGCCGTTAACAAGCTCAGGAGGAATGGAACCCATTCCAAGGTCCTTGAAGCAGTTAATGGCAGGATCATCATCATCAAGCCTCAAGTAGGCATTGACCCATGTCTTCTTTGAGATTCCAACAAATCTTCCTACCCAGTCAGCACCAGATACATTGTGTAGGCCCAGGAAAATTGTGTAGGCCCAGGAAGAATGTCATTTTTTGCACCATCTGACACAAGCACTGATGAAACCAGACTCTTCAATGGTGTGTTCTCTTTGAACAGATTGCCTCCACAGTGCAACTCAATCAATTTACATTGCTTGAGAGCATTTTCTCTTGACCTCAATGCAATCTCTCCTGAGAGCTGATAATGTTCTTTCCTTGAAGACCTGTAAGCTTTTGGGAAGCTGTTGAGGTACTGATTCACTAGACCAGAAAGATGAGGTGTGGTAGTGACTAGTCGGTCCAGAGCTGCTTCATCTCTACTGAGTCCAACCATCCCACCATGTCCCTTTAGCTTCTTGATTTCCTGCTCAAGGGCTTGATCTGTGAAGAGATGAGTGAACGGTATCTCTGACTTTGCCACCACAAATTCACCTGACTTCAGTGCGTTCCATGTTTCTGGGTCATCCTGTTCAAGAGCGTTCATTTGGGCAAGATAGACTGGCATCAGTCGAGCATATTTAAGGAGATCACAAGCAAAGAAATACTTGATGAGTTCCTCTAAGGATGACAAGTAGCCCTCCCAGTCACCTGACCGACGGCGACAACAGAAAGACAAAGAGAAAAGAGAAAGACAGCAGCAGCCTGGCTGATCTTGGCTGATCTTTATTTAGCAGCAATATTTGCTACACTTGGGTCTGAGGCACCTTACTTTGAAAATAGCTGATCTACAAGCTCAAACTACAACCTTGTAGATCAGCTATTGTTGGCTAAAGTTCTCCTTGGAAAAGGGATGCTATGGTTCAAGTGGTTTAATGTAAAAAAAAGAAAAAAGTTCCTATCCCACAATGATTTGGTGGGCCCCTGTATAGTAACTCTGAGGACCCCCTAGGGGTCATGGGCCCCCTGTGGAAGACCCCTGGTATTGCCTACTACTATTTTTTTATATCAGAGCCCAGCTACAAATACTTTTATGCTTCATTTATGATCTAATTTGACAATATTCTGGAGCAGGAGCAGAGCAAGGAATGTTATGGGATAGTCCGGGAGGTCCCAGGTGAGGAAACACCCCTACCCCTACCAATGGTCAAAAAAGATTATTTTGACCACTTTAAAAGTTTAAGAAATCAACTCAGAATGTTTTAAAACATACTAAACTATTCTAATATTATGAAAATCGGACATTAACTGGCTGGCATACTGTTCTGGGAGGTCCCAAATAGATGACCCCCCCAGAAACGGGGTGGGGGTCGGGAAAATTTGAACCCCATCATTTTCTCATAGTTTGGACCCTATAGAACCAAGATCTGCAAAAAATCAATTTTAGCACAAAAATCCTACGGGAGCTGTTTTTTTGACGCCTCGTACCACACTATTATCATTCTTTTGATGATCCTGCACTGCATCTGACTGCAGATGAAAGAAGAGAATGTGTGTGTGCGTGCGTGCGCTTTTTGGCCAATTCCGGCACGGTGTGTGTGTGTTTGTACGTGTGTGTGGGTGCGCGTGTGCGTGCGTGCGTGCGCATGTCTGGCAAGGGCAGACGGGTGAGCCACAGGGCTGTGGAGGCCTACAGTGAGAGGGGAAATGATTCAACCATACGGTGTCAGCGATGATGCTGGGCAGGTCTGCCTGGCCCATCGGCTCTGCCTGCACCCCTGTTGGCTAAACACAATGTACACGGAGATCATTCACAGTATTAGAATGACACAAATGTCCAATTAGGATAATTGAAACTAAGAAAAATACGGTACAATGACAAGGGTAGCACAAAAGGGCAGCATAGAATTATACCAACATAACGGCTTGTTTGAAAGAAACCAGACAGTGTTAAAGTAGAGCATGTCTTTCCAGTGAATTGGGCTATTTGAGTTGCTGAAATGATGTTAGTGCCTGACCTCTCGGGCACTAACTAACTAAGAAAACATCTTTTGAATTATAATAAGAGAGGGAACCTGTATCAGGTTCATGATCTACAAGTTATACAATAGGCCCTTTTGATCGGACTACACTGTGAGCCAGACAGCTTTTAATGGAAGGTACCTGTGGTCTTGAAAGGGTGATTCTTCAATGGAGATTAGATGTTAGAAAGGGTTTCGAGGTGTAGTAAATGAAGAGTGTTTTTGAATAGAGCCAGACCGTTGTAAATGGTCCTGTCTGTATGTGTCTTTGTGCTCTGGGCTGATCATTAATCAGGCCTATCAGAGCTGATAAGACACTTCTAAAGAGACTGGCATGTGGGAAGATTACTCTCTGAAGACCCACTGACTGGGTGTGTGTCTGTGTGTGTGTGTGTGTGTGTGCGCGCTCTAGCATTACGTTTTTGAGATTGATTGATTATTACGTCATAGAATTGTCACTGTACATTCTATTCCCTCTTTTCTTCTCAGTTGAAGCTAACGAAGTCAATAGAGTCCAAACAAAAGACACAAAATCATCTTTTCAAAATGGGTCTTAGCTCTGCATTATGTTTCTGATGGCCACTTTCCTGCTTTTTGAAGTCAATCAAAGGTATATCCTCTGATTCTGTGTCAAAGATCACAGTTCTGTCCTTGTCCTCTGCTGTCATTCAACTAACTTGGGTCAAATGTATGCTATACGCCATTGTAGGAGTTTAAATGGTGCACAAAAATAAATAAATAAACTGAACTTTATTTTTTTTATTTTTTTAATACTGTTTTTATTAGGCATTTTTTGTATATGACAACTTATATGACAATCTTTGACAATAATAATGAGTTATTCAGTTATAAAATGAAAGATAAAGACAGGTAATGTAAATTCCACATACAATACATAATAAACTAGAAAAAGTGCCCTTCTGGGCACAGGTCTCCACCAGGTTATCCACAGATCCGTGCAGTTAGAGGTAAAAACACTTTTCGGCCAGTTATAGCGCCACCTTGAGGCTGAGTTGAAATTGTTCATGTGGCATTTCGTCCTCGGCCTAGTGGGAATGTGGGTGCACAATTTCACGGAAATCACGCGATGTGTTCATGATTTGCAGCATTTTGTTTGAAACTGAGCACTCCTGTGAACTTTGGAAGCCAATCTTAACCAATCAGGATGGAGTCTGATAAATATGAAAGACCCGTTTCGTTGAATGGCTCTAGAGAGACTGTGTACCAATTTGCGTGATGTTTGGACAAAATCTGTAGGTGTACTGTGCAAAAACTTGTTTTGCACAAAGCGGCCTCCTGGTGGCGCTATAACAGGCCGTTCTGGAAAGTTTGGGGCAGAGGTTCATCGTTGGCATCCAGGGAGTGTGTGTGCAAAATATGGCATCGACCGGGTTAACGGTGGCCGAGATTAGCTGTTCACGGACACACGGACACACGGACACACGGACGGACACACGGACGGACGGAGTGCAAAACATACTCTCCCCACATGCCTTCGGCCTGGTGGAGACAAAAAGATATATAAATGTGATAAAAACGAAAAAACAAAAAAACAGTTAAACAACGACAAATGTGAACAGACAAACAAAACAAAGACCACAGGACAGACACTCTTGCTCTCAAAACTTTCCCAACAAGTTGTTGTAAATTAACAGAATTACAGACATTTCTTTTTAAATGAGAATAAATAAAATAAAATAAAATCCTCAGTTCCTTTTTTTTCTTTACTTTTCTTTCCAATTTTCTAATATGTTATCTATTGTGTAGGAGGGGTTAGCGTGCACCTATTGAAATGGTCAATGAAGGGTTGCCATGTCTGGTAAAATCTATCTTCACTCCCTCTCAATTCAAACTTTATCTTTTCCAATTGCAAGTAGTGCATAACATCTTTCATAAGTGTAGTGTGAGTGGGAACCTGTGCTTGTTTCCAATTCAACAGTATCAGTCTGCGAGCCAGTAGAGTCACATATTTTACCATGTTATATTGGAAAGTAGACAGTTTGACCCCGGGCCCCCCGACCCCCAGAACTGCTGTCAGTGGATCCGGGTCAAAATGAACTTTATTTCCTAAGAAAATGTTTATATACCTTCAATTACACACAAATGTAACTGTCCCAGAAGGATAGACAGTGGTTTCAGTTATAAATGATTTTAAATATGTTTTTGCTTATGAAAGTTCATGCGTATTTTGGATTATCAAGGTTAATTTAATTATGGATAGATAAATAGTATAAAAAACAGCAATACATATGTTAAAAGGTTATTTCTTAAGGTAAAAATGAACGCTTTGCAAAGGAGTGAGTCACATGATCAGAGTCAGACCTGTCAGTATAAGGGTCAGAGGTTGCAGAAGTTGCATTTCATGGGAACGTCGGAGAGAGACGATATTAATTAATCTGCACATGGTTCAAAGGCGCACGCAGTGACGGTACATATTCTATATTGTGTTCTTTGGATCGTGATGCGTTTGTTGTGGATTGCTTAATGTTGCTGTAATGTAGAACTGCAGACATGTGTGGACTCTCACTAATTTGAGGACATTCCATATGTGTACGGAACAAAATGTCTGTTTCTTTATTGTAGTTTTCACAGTGTCTAGGTGACTGTTTGGAGAAGTTGAAAGTCACATGGCTACAGGATCCTCTCATTCTGTGTCAAAGATCACAGTTCTATGTCCTTGTCATTCAACTAACTTGAGTTTTAAAAGGTACATTACATGATGCATAATGTATTTATTTGCTAAGAAATGTTTTTCAAATATGATGCCTTCAATTACACACAACTGTGATTTGAGTATTTTACTGTTGTGCCAGGCTGCAGCCACAAACCTGCATAGCCTACTCATAACCAGCAGGGGGCAACAGAGACCAAGAAAAATGCCCAGCAGCATTTACAGGTCTTGTTATTATTTCATTTCCAATTTCCTGAAGCAAATTCAGTTAACAACAACAACAACAACAACACAAATGATAACATATCAACGGAGTTGTAATTGTCTCTTAAGTTGACAGTGTTGTTTCCTCTCTCTTATCCACAGGCTGCATGGTTTATTGAACCACTAAAGACAACAGACTGACTTAATCAGGAGTCCAATATATCAAGGAAAAATAACCTGCCAGAAGGACACAAACGGAGAACTCACAAGGGAATGTGAGGAACTGATTGTGAATGAATGGCAGGGCATAAAGCTGTGGTCTAACAGTGGTTCCCAAAGAGAGCCCAGGAACCCCAGGGGTCCTTCCAGGGGATCTATAGGGCGTACCCAAAAAGATTAATATGAATATAGCATCAAAATCTGTTTAACTTTAAAATGCAAAATTTGAAGCATGCACGCACGCACGCACGCACGCACGCACGCACGCACGCACGTCTCACGCACACACGCACGCACGCACGCACGCACGCACGCACGCACGCACGCACGCACGCACGCACGCACGCACGCACGCACAGACTCTGATTAGATTGTACTGGTTATTTGATGCCTTCCACGCACTCTTGCTGTCTTTTTTTATATTGTCTTTCTTTTTGTTTTATCCCGGCATCCCTCTGTTCTTCTTCAGAATGCTAATTTAGCATCCCCCGGCCCCCGTTCCTCCCAGATGAAATTCACTAGCACCTGGCCTATAAGAGAGAGCAATGAGTGAGAGGAAACAGCAAAGTGTGCAGCGGTGGCTCGTGGGCGTGCGCTAGCCATTACGTGGCTAAAGCACTGCCGGTGTGCTTGATGAGGGAGAACAACGGAGCCTCGCCCCGGGACACACCATTAAACTCCACCTCTTTGTCTTTCTGTCTCCACACACACACACACACACACACACACCCACCCACCCACACCCACACCCACACCCACCCACCCACACCCACACCCACACACAGACACAGACACACTCACAATAATGTCTCTCTGTGTCAGGGCTGATGTCACGCCTACCTAGTTGTGACGTCATCCCCTCCTTATATAAGGCATCTTGCCAGCATCGTTCTCTGTCGGATTATCATCTTCAATCTAGTCTGTTTGAGAATCTAAACTAAGCCTTTCAGTTTAAGTTTTATTAACTTGTCCGTAAAGGTAAAGATATAGCCAAGACCTAACTTCGGATTATACCAGCTGGTATAATCCGAAGTTAGGTCTTGGCTATATCTTTACCTGGAGAAGGCTCTTGTGACCAAGAACCTTCTCCACCCTTACACTCTGCCTCTACTTGTCTCTCTCTCCCTCTTTCTTTCACACATCACACAAGTGCATGTGCGAATGTGTGTGCAACATAAACATGCATGTATCTTATGCATCCACGCACGCACGCACGCACGCACGCGCGCGCGCGCGCACACACACACACATGCACATACACGCACACACACACACACACACACACACACACACACACACACACACACACACACACACACACACACACACACACACACACACACACACACACACGCCCTTTGCACACAGTGTCCTGCTTAACTACAGTACATGACCAAGGGCCATGTCTTCACCTCATCTAATATAAAACATCACATCACCTTGATGACCGTCGTTGCAAGTGGTCATCTCACTCCTCTCGCTCTCTTCTCACCCTTCCTTCTCCTTCTCATAAGCACCTCTCGGAGAACATCACATTTGAAAGATTTTTCTAATCCGCACGGCAGAGCCAGCAACAGCCTGTAGCGGTGTGAGGTCATAATGGGTCAAATTGAACAAAACTGCCAGAGATGTGTTTCAGAGACTGAGCTAAACAGGGAAAAGAGAGGGCTTTGTGCATAGCGGCTGCTGCTCAGCTGTACAAGACACTGCCAACTAAATAAAAATCAATTGAACTTCTGAGAGAGACTTTTCATAGTTGCTGGAAATTTCACTCAATTTGTCTAAATGAGAAATGGGCCTTTGAAAATGATACCTAATCTATTCTAAACATGTCCCTCCCACAACAACAAAAATTACCTAGCAGGGTTGAAGTCTTAATGTCTCTCACGGTTGTACTTTGTCTTAGGAGATGAAATATAACAACACTTTTAATGAAAATCTTATTGCTTTTTAGTGGAGTTATCTCTCACTGAAATTGAAAAACATCTTGAGTAAAATAAGGACTATTCTTAGATGAATTGTGTTTTTAATTTACAGTTTGAGCTACACAATATTGAATGAGTTTAAGATAATTCTCAGTGGTAACTTAACAGTTCTACTGCGTAAACGCTATTTAATCTTCTACGCTGCCTAGATTGTCTTATTACCTTTGGACTTTGGAGCATACGCCAAAGTATTTGCAGCTTTGAACCACGAAAATCTAGCAAAAAATAGTCTGATGGTTTGTTGTTGATGAGAAAAACAGGCCGCCATTACAATGTGAAATGGCAACAGCCTCCACAGCATGTTGTAGTCCAAACAAACGGCCCGTCCACTTGCATTGGGCTCATTTTCCCAAGATGGCTTCGTCATCATAACGCGACGGCCTCGTCATCAGGTCCGGGACAAATCCGTTCTTTCTTTTTACAGTTTTTCACGATTGTTAACACACGGTATTCTCAGAACTGCACACACAAAACTGAAAACCTCACACACAAAATGCTAAACCCTGATTCTCCTTTTCCATGATGACTCTTTGCCATCAAATCTCTTAACTGTTCCCAAAATGGAACTGGTGTTTTCATTTGGTACACACAGCCATATTTTCAAATGACACACACATACCATTCATTCAGTACACACAACTAAGCATTTGCTGCACACTACCACAGCATTCACAGCACAATGAAGTGAAAAATCTAAAACACAATCATAGAAATAGAACACACATGAACTCTGGAAAATGAGCCATTTCTCCTTTTGTAAAATGACTCCATGTAGGCCTACTTTTTCATAGTCAAACTACTCAAAGCCGGCTCTGTGGGTTCCGTTCATATACCTTCTACCTCCAAGCTGACAATAACTCCTCAATAGGATTCAGGAAAGGAGAATAAGGTGGAAGAAATATGTAGAAGGAAAATGTTCTAATGATGCCAGCAACTGTGTAGTGGCTGAGATTGGGTTGGACCCTCTGACACATAGTCAAACCATGATTGAGCAAATGGTCAACCACAGTTGCCTGAATCTCATTAGATATGACAGTTCTCCTTCTTCTTTCTCCTCTTCCTCCTCTTCCTCTTCGTCTCCCTCCTCCTCCTCCTTGTCCTCCT
The DNA here is from genome assembly GCF_964188405.1 of Protomyctophum parallelum. Lineage (NCBI taxonomy): Eukaryota > Metazoa > Chordata > Actinopteri > Myctophiformes > Myctophidae > Protomyctophum > Protomyctophum parallelum. The sequence goes on from NC_139699.1 coordinate 31,546,928, forward strand.
CTCCCTCCTCCTCATTCTCTCTGACCTCCTACTCCTCTACCTCCTCTCACTCTTACCCCTCTCCTTCTCTGGTTGTCGATCTCTTCAAGGTTCTCCATTGTTCACCCAACAAAACAGAGGCTCTCAAGCCTGCAGTCCTGGTTGCAAATTTCTCACCAGATCTGAATGTTTAGAGATTTGACTATTTGTGTGTTGTAGGTTGATGCTTTGAAATTTCATGTGAGAAGTGTGTGCAACAACTGAACATTGTGTGTATAGTGTTTGGACAACAAGGTGATGTGTAATTGACATCAGAGTGTAAAGAATGAAAGTCAGAGTCTAATGCAGAAAAGGGAGTGTGATGTAGTGGAAATTGTGTCGAGCGATTAGGTACATGAAGTGAAGGTTGTGCAAATTGTGCGAAATTTTCGTGTGTTAACAATTGTGAAAAACGAATTATTTTAAAACAGCGAATAAAACACATTAAACAAATAGCGGGTATAGCGTATTAAGCAGGGGGGAACAATTTAAAGCCCTCAAGGTGTTAAAGAGCATGATGCCATGGTCTTGGCAACATCCCACAAAGGTATTCAGTAATACTACAAACACATCACATCATATACTAATAATACTTTTTGTACATCAATATAAAATTATCATAATATTACTGTATACTGTATTGAATATGATGTATGAATATTGAATATATTATATAATATATTTATTATATCACATACCCAGCCTTTATTTGCTGTGGGTTAGGGTGGTGATGAAAGGACAGAAAGGTTGACCACTGATATTAGCCCTATAGGGCTTCTATGACATTAGCTGGAGAGATGGCCGCTGTGTCAGTCAAATGCTATTTTCTCGTCTTTCTTGTTTGATAACTTCAGGCGGCAGCAACACATGAGTCTAAACTAGTATAGTATATTAAATATCATATTATAACCAATATACAGTGTATGAATATTATATTGTGCTGACTTCAGGCTGTTTTTTTGTGGCTTTGCCTTTCGCCTTTATTTTATATGTTTTATAGAGGGATAGACAGTAGGCTGACAGGAAATGGGGGGGGTGCACATGCAGTAATATTATACAATGTGTCTCTCTGCAAACAATAAAACAGATGAAGCTTGAAAGCTGAAAAAAAAGATCTCACTAAAATCTCACTATGTTGGACAGCACTCATTTCTCGTGAGGCAAATCCCTTCATGTGATGCTTATACGTTTGTGATCCTAACAGCATTTGGCATACAGAAATGAGTTCTCCAGGAAAATCAATAAGGGCTGTGCCGAGTAGAAAGTAACATATCCTGCCTAGCCAGAAATAGCCAGGCAGGCAGAAAGATGTTTTCTCTGTGTTGTTAATCATCAGATGGGAGTATTGATTTGATGTATAAACTGTGTGGTGTACTGGTGTTTCTGTGCATGCATGTGCACGGTGCAAGACATCACATGATATCCCTACCATGCAGCACTTCTCATTACAAGTAACACCGACCATCACAAGGAAAGACCTTTGGATGCTCAGCTACAGTCAATACGGAGTATAAGAAAACACAATGCAAGACTTTAACTCAGATGTACATTATATTTATGCTGCAGCCTGATGTAGAAGAATTCCTCTTTTGTCCAGGTCAATGCTTTTGGAATTTGAGAAAATGATTTGATCCGAGATATACAGTACACCACTCAAAATAATAATAGCTACAAGGCCAAAAGCTAAATGTTGATTTGGCTCTTGCTATACTGAACACAGAGAAACTGTGATGTGACTCAACATAGTGGAGTCTGTCTCTCTCTTTTCTCTTCATATACAAAATATTCCATAATTCTAAATAATTCTGTGTGAGGATGGTTTGCTTTGGGTAGGGCCCAGCTTGAGTTGACTCTACATATGAAATATTAATTTCAGGTTAAGAACAGCTGAACCATTGATAGTGATGAGCAACTTTGAGGGTGCAGCACTACACGTGACCAGACTGAATATAGGGTAACAAGACAACTCACCCCATTTCTGTTTTCCTCCCAGAATTTTCCCCAGTGAGGGGTGGGAGAGGCTGGACAGCAGACGGCTGGACTTTGAATTTCTCTAACTATAAACTTTCATGACAGCAGCCTAAGTACAAATATAATTTATGAAAAGCTACTACAGTGAAGTCTGTTCACATAAGTTGTTGTAGGATATGTGGGGATTATCTATTCTAATGAGGTACCATTTGAGTGTGCAAAACCTTAAGTAGCCTTGCAGAGCCATGAGGCCCATAGGGCAGGAGCCTATCTCCTGTTTCTGTAGCGTGAGGCAGCTTGATGTACAAGTACACCCCCTGGACATGACGCTAGTATGTCACATATACTAAATAATACTAAATTGTTTATAGGGTCAATATAAGTAAAATAATATAGCCTTTCCACAGGAGTATCTTTTTATATTTTTCCAAAAATACCTCACCGGGGTGAGTTATCCAGTATTCGTTGGCTCCACCAGACCGAAGGCATGGGGAGAGAATCTTTTTCACTCTAGCTGTACACAGACGGAGTGCAGACAGACAATCTCCGGCAACGTTTTCCCAGCCGATGCCAAACTGTTGTCTCCACCAGACCGAAGGCATGGGGAGAATCTTTTGCACTCTAGCTGTACACAGACGGAGTGCACACAGACAATCTCCGGCACCGTTGGCCCAGCCGATGCCAAACTGTGCACACACACTCCCTGGATGCCAACAACGAACCTCTGCCCAAATTCTTCCACAATGGCCTGTTTGCAGGATTGGTCCGTTTTAAACAAAATGCCTCAAATCATGAACACAGTATGCGATTTCCTGGAAATTATGCACACACATTCCACTAGCAGATGAAAAAGGGCACTTAAACATTTCAAATCACCCTCATCATGGTGCTATAGTGCTATACTGTAATAGGCCAAAACATTGTACAGTATATGTGCACTACTAAACATTCTGAATACACTGTTACGTCTTCTCCACCAGACGGAAGGCATTGTGTGTGTGTGTGTGTGTGTGTGTGCCCGCCCCAAACATGTTGCATGTAAAGCTTGTAGATCTATTATTTGAGAAAAATCATGAAAATGTATCGCAAATCTTCTTTCAGAGCGAACGATTTTAACTCAAATAGTAGCTTTTGTGGGGTCCCTGGAACAACATTGTCAAGGACCCCACTCCCCAGGAATAGTTTGAGAATCACTGAAATAGAAACATGCGCTTTTTCAGAAAACTGTCACGATTTAGAAGGCATTTGTAGAATTAGTGTCATGCATTGCTTTTTCTTAGTTTCCCAGGCTAGTTACCAAAAAGCTTCCCAAATTAGCTGACCTCACCCAACATAATATGCTTAAAGGAGGTGTAAATGATGTATGTTTGCAAAAAAGAAAAAAGAATACATCCGGTACTCGAACATTTCATGTTTACTGAAATAAGTATATAAAAATATCACACCTCACCTTAACAATATGTTATGTACCATAGCTTCCTCTTCTGGGCATGTCATAACAGGCGAACATTCAGAGAAAATATGTGAACATTCAAAGGCTATTTAAAAAAAACACTTTCTTGTTGTGGTTAAATTGTTAAGTGGTTAAAATGTGATTGTGACCATGGGAGTGCTGATGGTGAGCTAAGTTGACCATATACCAGGTAATGTAATACAGTCTAGAGTGAATGCACTAACCGTGTTTTTTGTGCTGTAATGTATTATTTTCTTTTGTGATATCTGTAATGTTTTCATTTCTATTTTCTTATATTATTCTGTGAGGAAGAATAGCTGTTGCCAGGTGTAACAGCTAATGGGGATGCTAAATAAAATAAAATAAACTACTGTATCACACGCCCCGCCCCCATATTCTTCCATCTCTTTGTTGGTTTCTGTTCAGAAACCCACGCACGCACGCATGCACACACGCAGCGGCAAACAGGCACACACATGGAGACACACATGTTACAGACACAGAAAGGCACGCAGACAGAGGCAAACAGGCACAGAGGCAAACAGACACACACACACACACACACACACACACACACACACACACACACACACACACACACACACACACACACACACACACACACACACACACACACACACACACACACACACACAGACCTCTCCATAGGGGGCCATCAGCCAAAAAGTGTTTTATTGTGGTTTTTCTTCCTAATTCAAACCATCTGGTAAGCGTAAGCCACTATTGCTGGCAGCAGAGTGGAGAGGCTATGGGGAGAATTGACAACTTTTCGAATTAGGCATGGTTAAGTAAACCAGGCCGCATATGAGCTGTTGTGCTGTCTGATGAGCAAATGGTAGATGGGTTTGCAAACAGGCGGTGCTGCTGTGGAAGGGATATCTCAGCAGTAATAGCAGTAGAAGTCAAGGTCATCATGGGGGCTGTCTGTAAAAGACCTCTGTTTCACCCTGCAGCCAGCAGCCACACACCATGTTCAGAATGCCAGCGTGGAGCTGGAGGTGGAATCGTATTGAGGGCTTGAATAGAATCAGCCGATATAGCCTGGGTGTTTTTAATGCAGCAGTTTTCTATTATGCTTATAATTTGCTCTATGTCTACTCTATTCATTTACCGCAGTCATTGCTATTACAATTTTGAACCTTATCTTATGGCTGCATTTAATAGTGTGGGAAATGACTTCCCACGTGCAATTCCATTAAATGCACAGTGCCGCAATCAGGCTAGAGCAGTATCTGCTATTTAAATGGATAATATTGTGACTGACATTGTAGGAAATGTCCCTTCCCTCCCTCCCTCCCTCCCTAGTTTTGGAGAATAAGAGGCAGATGAGTTGAATGAAGAAAGGAATGATTGAGTGATGAAAAAAAGAGGAGTTAATAATAATCAATAATATATCAGTACGCGACACACTCTCCAGCATTGAGCCAGATATTAAAAATGGTCTTCATAAAAAACACTGTCACTGTAGCTTGTCATTCAGTTGAAGAGATGCAGTGGAAAAAACAGAAAAAAATCCCAGTCAATTACTACACTATGGCAATGCCTATACAGAAACAATGTCACTCCAAACCCAGCTTCATTTAGAGTGGGATTTAATAGCATTTTAAGAAGATCGTACTTCCTTTTGTAATTTGTTGTGACAGGGAAACATTTCAGTGATATCACATTCCACACAATTTAAAAAATAACTATATTAATATACATTTTCTTCAAAGTTGAATATAGTCAACAATTGGTCCAATTCTTGTCCAATTATTTTAGCATAATCTTTTGTCCAAGTTTTGTGTGTGTGTGTGTGTGTGTGTGTGTGTGTGTGTGTGTGTGCACGTACGCCATAATATATGCATGTTAATTCTTGCAGCATCAGTATATTTTGACAATGCCTTTAATACAGAAATAATGAAATGCAGTAGGAAAAACATCTAATACATGTGAGACTGCTTTGAAGTTAATTTTCCACATATGCATCTACGGTTATAATGTGCATGTGTTCCACAAGTGCGTGCAGCATCCAGACATACATTGTAGTGTTTGTGTGTATGTGTGTGTGTGTGTGTGTGTGTGTGTATCACACATAAAGTCACATAGTCACTTTTATTTTCCACAGAAGATAATAGCATTTTATTTTGCTACTAGACAATCACAACTTGATCCTGCATGTTTATAATTATAGTGAGTAGGCTGGCCTCCCTGTCTCAGACTGTGGTGGAGTACTACAGTTACTCCTCATTTCGCACACCGGAAAAAAGCCCATCTTAAAACTTGAAGCCAGTGGCATCGCGATGAGTTGTGAAACTCTCAGTGCACAACGGAGTATCGGGCTTTACCTGAAAGCTCTGTGTGCAGCTCACATCTTCCTTGCATTCTGCTGATAGTCGCTCCCAACTGTGCTGACTGGCCAAAGGCAGTGTCAGATAGCTCCGGTATTCTCCCTCTCCCTCCAGTATCACCGTATGGAGAGGTGTGGAGGAGAGGAGATTAAACCACTCTTTCATTTTCCGCCTCCGTCTCTACACGGCCGCCGGAGTGGAAAATGGGAGTCATCCTTCTGAAATATTCATATGAAGTTCTTTAACCCATTCTGACCTGAGATCAGATTCATACGAGTTTTCCACTGGACACACACTGGTCTGATTAACCCATTCTGACCTGAGATCAGATTCTAAAAATGTCAGTCGTTCTTCGATGTTTAAAAAAATAGCAGACCTACAAGCTTGTATCGCGCCACTCGGTGGTACGATATGAGCTTGTAGATCTGCTATTTTTCAATAGCTAAAGCATATAAGCCTGAGGAAGGTCGCAAGACCGAAACGTTGCTCAATTAATAAAATTGCTCTGAACTAGCAAGTGGCAGTGTGCGGATGTCCCTTCTTCCACAATAGCTAAAGCATAACATGATGCCAACACCAAAATGGGTGCCCGGTCAGAATGGGTTAAATACGCACTGCTGTGGTCAGCCCCTTTTTGAGAACACAAGTAGAGAAAGAAAGGAGATAGCAGGGGTTTTCCGTCACTCTTATTGTACGCACAAACAGTAAAATCCGTATTCATTTAAAGGTAGGGTGAGTGATTTTCTTTGGTTAAAAGAAGTGTTGCTTTATATTCCGATACAGAGGTCTCCCTGTCTCTCCAGCTCTTTATTGAACAGGTCGGGATACTGTGATTCAAACTTTCAAAGTTGTATTGCTCTTTTCAGAGCACAAACGGAATGCCTGAGAATGTAAATAAAAGAATCATACAAACAATTAAGACAACAAATGAAACAAAACTAGACGGGTCTCGCAACATCATAGCCCTCACTCAGGTGACTCAGCCGGGGTGATCAAGTCCCGACTTACGTCGGGATGACACAAAGAAACTGGAATTGGAAAGATGTAGCTGATACATTTGGAAGCTGACCTTCCCTGATTGATTAGGAGACCCCTTTACTAAACAGACCTTCTAGCAATGATTACTTATTATCATAATAGAGCTTTATGAATCCCAGGACCCTCAAACTTGAAAACACATTTTGATGTATTTATTTTTTGTGATAAATATGTGTATTCAACATGCATGTGCATTCCATCCAGCAGTCACGTGAGTCTGACTATACCTTCAATGTCAAACCAAGGGTTGCGCTATACCCACTACCAAGGGACCCCAAGGTGGTCTTCCTGACCAAGCATACGTACAGGATGTACTGTATGTGAGTTGAGACTGAGGAAAGATTATGGATGTCATTTGGACCAAACCTGCATTTCAAAGTTGGATACAATTATTAACTCTTTGTCTGACACCTAGTGGCGGCAGAAGGTAGTTAAACCCTGCCAGGGCATTTTCCGTATATTTAGGTATAGTTTCATTTCCGGCATGGAAACCGCCATTGTAAAGATCGGCTAAGCAGCTAAACAGTGTGAGCATTAGCTCACACTGTTTAACTTTCGCTGTTTACCAGCGTGAGCATTTCGCTGTTTACCTTTCGCCAGAAACGTTAACGGGAGCGATGCGATAGAAAATCACAAATCACATCCGAACCTCGGATGGATGGTCATAACCATGGACATCGCTTGGCAGCCAAGGCGGCATCAGCCTCTTTAGCTCGATACCTAGCCTCCTTGAAGGTTTTTACCTCACCATGATAACCATAAAAAAACAGTGAGTTTATGGATAACATTTAATCTTAAAGTATAGGGAACTCAATAACATTTCCACGACCCACATACATACAGTAGTGGCATACACGTACGCATAGCTCTGCAAGTGTCCGCTAAATCGTCTGCTGCCAGCCGCTCCCAGCTCAAGTCCGCGGAAACATCTGCTTGATCCCAGATTTTGTCACTGCTCGGGCTTTATGTATTTTTCATGTACTGCAACTGCACGTGTTTCGCATTTGCCATTTTGCCCATTTATCCCACAATAGCGCCCTTCAGATTTTAATTAATTACTCAATGTAATTACACTCTTGCTGTGTCGTATTGGTCTCTTTGGTTTCTGCCGTTGGCCCGTTGTGTACATTATGTCAGCATATCCATGCCGAGGGCGAGGGGCGAGTGATGTTGACACCATTATGCTGGTATAGGTGTTGCGGGGTCACTGGCCCTGCATGTATATGCATGTGACCATGCCAATATGGAATCCTATTAAGACCATCATTTTGCATCATAAATAACAGATGTCATAGCTTGAGTGGAGCACTCAATTATTTATCACACAGAGTCCCTTTTAAAATGGGGCTGACGAGGCAGGGGTTTAATTTTAGCCTTGCTATATTTTGCAATGAGAATAGATGTCTTCCAGGCCCATCTCATTAGGGATCATAAGCATGACTCATATCTGAAGTAGGGAGACAAGAAATAGACTGAGATAAATGCAAGAGGGAGAGAAGGGGGAAGCTATAGAGACGAAAGTACCAACATCCCATCTTTTGGATTGTTGTGTATAGAGACAATCAATGTTTCCTTCCGGTGTGAATTTAACTTTAATTCCAGCATCTTTTTCTTAACAAAATGCTTTTGCAGGGGAAGTCATCAAACTTTGATGGTCATCAGGATGCATCCTGAGGCGCTTGCATGTAACATTTGCATTTAATAGCATGTTGGCCTGTATAGCAGCACTAACGTACAGCACTGTAATTCAGCACAGGGACTGTAACCATAGAGTTATATATCTATAGAGAAGACACCCGAGTTCTCCTTCCATCCACTTGCATTGAGTTGCTCAAAAGCGCATGAGGCGGATTCACTCCTCCTTCCTGGTAGGAACAGAGTGCATTCTGGGATTGATTGGTTACAAACACATGAACGCGCTGCCGTTGACTACCATTGTGCCGTTTGTGCGCGTTCACGTATGAAACATTCGTTCACGTGTCATGGCCCCAATCACATGAACGTGCGCAATGATAGTCAACGGAGCAGCGCTGGCTCGAGCTGCAATACCAAATCCGGCCACTATGTCCATTTCGCCTCAGGGTTTCCTCTGGGTGCCTTCTCTAGAAATATATACTCTAAGACTGTAACATCATTGTCTCCAACAGCCGAAGGCATGGTGGAGACTGATGTTTTGCACTCCATCTGTGTGTGTGTCTGTCCGTTTGTCCGTCCGTCCATCCGTGTACAGATCATCTCCGGCACTGTTGGCCCAGTCAATGCCAAACTGTGCACACACACTCCCTGGATGCCAACGACGAACCTCTGGCCCAATCTTCCCACAACAGCCTGTTATAGCGCCACCACAAGGCAGATTTTTGCAAAACATATTTCTTTACATTACTCGTACACATTTGATCCATACATCACGCAAATCGGTATACACCATCTGTATGTGCAATTTGAGGGAAATCTTTCATGCACATTCCCACTATGCTGAGGAAGAAATGCCACTTGAAAATTTACACAAACGTTTGTCCCTGTTCAAATATGAAATAAACAATTTGAACTGAAGTCTTGTGTGTGCGACCCACTACCGTTATTTTGATATGTTTTGAACGGGTAGCGCACCTACAGTACAGTCAGAGCGCGGTGGTCACATGAAGATTAATTTGGTGCTATAACTGCCCCGTTCGTGTTTTACCTATCACTGCACCGATCTGTGTAAAACTTTGTATGCACACTCCTTAGACTAAGGACAAAACTTTGACCTGTATTTTTCACATAATACTCTTTATAGCGCCACCAGGAGGCCGACTTATGTAAAACATAAGCCTACTCAAAATTACAAAATATTACTTGAGATTTCATCCAAATATCACGCAAATCAGTACACATGATCTCTATAGTCAAGGGATCAAGACGGGTCTGTTTTATTTCTCATATTCCATCCTGATTGCCTACAATTGGCTTCCAAAGTTTTCAGGAGTGGCCCATTTTGTACAAAATGCCGTAAATCATGAACACAGCGTCCGATTGCGCTGAAACTGTGCACGCATATTCCCACTAGGCTGAGGAAGAAATGTCACTTGACATTTTTCCAAAAACGCTCCACAGTATGAAAGTATTGGTATAAAAATAATAAAATATACTTATTTTTATTATATTTTTGAATAAACATGATAAAATAATATACTATATTGTCTTTCTTCATAGTTCTGTGAAAAATGTTAAATTGCATCTGTCTATGTTTGGTGGAAACCAGAACCCTCTGAGCTCTCTCTAAAATTATCTCCCAATCCACATCATCATAGGTGCATCCCAAGTCTGTCTCCCATTTATGTTTAATGTTCAATGTATTGTAAATTGGTAAATTATTGTTTAGAATACCATATATGGAGGAAGTTAATCCTTTAGTTGAGGTGATAAGAGTACAAAACATGTGATCCTCCAGGGGGGATTTTTCCGGAATATTCGGGAAATCTATAGATTTTGCTTGAATCCAATGTCTAATTTGAAGATATTTAATCATAGGTCATGGTTACTTAAATTAAACTTGGCTGATAATTGTTGAAAGTTTGATAGTACATTGTTGCTGTATAAATCACCCACAGTCCTGATTCCATTATTAACCCATCTCTGCAATACACCATCAGCTATGGGATAAGGAATATTAGGGTTTTCCCATAATGGGGTCTTTCTCATTAGAGATGTATCTATCCCCAATAATTTATGAGATTCCTGCCATGCTTCAAAAGCGCTCAAGATAATAGGATTTTTAGTAAGCAAAGAGAGGTTCTTCTTCGTACCCAAAAAAGGTACGATTTTCAGGGGAGTTAGGCCCAGGTCTAGTTGTTCTATACGTAGCCACCTAACCTCACCAATCTCAGGGTGCAGAGAATGCCATTTCTCTTGGCGAAACATTTTGACATGCAGCCGAAGCGAGGATACATTTCCCTGCTTTGATGGGAAGCAGGTCACGAGGGTAATGGCAACAAGATGCATCTATATGCAGGGGGTGTCAACAAACGGGTTACAGAGGTGTGTGTGTGTGTGTGTGTGTGTGTGTGTGTGTGTGCGCGCACACGCATGGCCTTACACATGCACATGAGCTCGTACACATGCATGAAGCTCATATACACAACCTCACATGTGTGTTTGTGTGTATTCATATTCATGAGGAGTGTGCAGGAGAATCCAATAAGGATTGTGTCAGTTGAGATTAAAGAGATTGACCTTTGGCGACTCAAGGTGGACGGGGGTGGGCAGGCAAGTGGGGCGGTGGTGGGTTGAGGGGAAATCAACGAGGGGAATGTCACCGGGGTAGAACCTCAGTGATAAACGTATATCTCCTACAACTCACAGCAGCACAAAAGGATGAAAAAAGCACTGGTTTTATTTTCACTGTATAGAGATTACATTTATTAGGGAAATGTTTATGCACTTTTTCACATGGCACTAACTCATTCATGTTTGAATTTAATCTGACACCCGGCATCAAGTTGTGTAAACAGAATTAGGATTGTCCTTACCGCCGTACTCACTAATGTTTGCAATCACAGACGTCTCCAACCCAGCCAGAAGTAAACTCCGCCCCTCGTACTAATCTCCCACCCGTCAATCAAGAAGATGACAACAACACTGACCCTTATTTTCAACCAAGCAATGACAACTCCGCCCTCGCACCTATCAGCACGACTTTTAAGCCTAGCCTTATACATGTCAGCTAGTGTACATTGTCTCTCACACAGCCCCACCTTTTTTGTTTTCTCTCTTGTGCCTTTCTCTCAAGTTCCCTATACGATTCCACTGCTCAGGCTCACACCATGGACCCTAAAGTCAAAAGAACCAGGGTCCTCGACCCTCCCCTGGAATCTCATCCAACCTGAAAGCTTGCTTTCAGGTTGCCTGACCGGGCAAGTACTCGTTTGAGAAGGGACGCAACCCTTTACAAACAACACGAGATATCTGTCTAAAGAGCTGAACGTGGCCTCAGAGAGCGCTCTCTCTGTCTTCTGGTCTGTGGAATGTAAAATAACAACACTGTTTACACTGTTGCTACACTTAAACATGTAAAATACCAGTAATAACTGTGTGAACCCATAGTCATAATGAGGTCTGTTGAAATAATAGTAAGAGGCATAGATGTGGAGACTGTTACGAGTGACATATTGTGAGAAATACAGATCTGCTACTTTTGCATCACTGTGTCTTAACACTTTCTTTTCCCTCATACTTTCGTAGCTTAGAAAACACGTGCAAATTGGTACCAGTGATTAATGGCTAGACTTGTACTATATAATACTGGTAAAAACTAACCTTCTTTTATACAGACATGAGATTACACTACGCCTCCTATGGTCTTAGGTGGAGTCAGTATAGTGTGCATTCAGACCTCCCCGCCCCTTATCCATAATGGGATGTCACAATCAGTCTTGCATGCAACAGTTTGATTGCGAAACATGTCCACATCAAAGAGGAAGTATCATATTCACACACAGACACGTAGGCATGCATACAAGCTGCTTGCCTTGCAACCAAACTGGCCAGACACAGTCTGTCAGTTTTGAAGAAGTCGCATAGAGGAAGAGAAAGTTGAAGGATTAAACACACAGATTAAATCTATCAGTTCGACTGGTGGTTACAGACATAGGTATTTATTTGGCATACAAATTGATGCATGACATTTTTTATTGCACAGCCCCAGAAAGTAAATAAATAAAATAACTGTTCATAACTTTTGCGTTGACAGAATATTATATAAGTGAAGTAAAGTCGGGGGCAGGTAGCCTACTACAGAACAGAGCTTATTTAGGCAGTCAGTGTCAGTGTCACCTTGACAGAAGTTTAGAAACAAATGTGTTTTACATCTGTAACAACTTTAGAACATGTGTACGCCTTCCCCTGTTAAATGTGTTCTTATATAGCCACAGTACAACTCCCTGTTTTAGTTTCTACAACACAGTGTGTGTGTGTGTGTGTGTGGGGGGGGGAAGGTGAGTATTCTGTAAAGAGTGAAGACTAATGGATTTGGGATCACATGCAGATGATGCATTGCAGTCAATGAGAGAAAGCAGACTGTGCCCGCCGCCCCACATCTACTTCATTAAGACGGCTCTCATAATCTGTGCTCCCTTGCGTTTGTCTGTTATGGTTATCATGCCAAACTGTGTCAAATCAGTCAATCAGTAGTACGTCAGACAGTCAGTCAGTCAGACAGTCGGAGAAAAAACAGAAATTGAAATTAGGCAGTTAAATTAGCAGGTGTATGATGAAAAACACAATAGCAAATACAATAGCAACGGAAGTAGAAACAATCCCTTGTGCATATACTAATGCCATTGTTTAAGTGAGACATTATTTAGCAGCAGATATTATAGACATGTCAGTGAAAATGACTTTTAGTGCCAGAGCAGCAGCAGCAGTAGATGCAGTTTTATTCACACAAAAAAGGAAATCCTGAAAAATATATAGATGTTAAAGTAAGTAAAAAGTTAATAACGTAGTAAATAGATTAGCCTAATAATGTAGGTAATAAGTACTGTAGGTGTGACAGACAGAGAGAAGATCGAGGCAGAGTCAATTTTTACACCCATCCGAGATCTTACTGTGTGGAAGAGAGTCGAGTAAAGTTTATTTTTGCTGTATAGCACATTTCAAACATACAGGCAATTCAAAGTGTTTTAAAGGCATGAAAATACATAAAAAGTAAATAAAAAATAGGACAGGCTTATCAAAATAATGTAACTGTGGTCATTTGTCAGCATGGTGTTGTGTGTGTATAATTACGTGAAGACTGTCAACTTGGTATTTGCTTTCACATATGCTTTCACATATCCACCAAAGTATTAAAAACACATTAAAATTCACCATAAGGCATAAAAAAAGACAAAGGGTGATTTAGTTACACTTACTTTTTAATACTTTTTATTACACTCATTCATTCACTACTTGGAAGTATTCGCCTTATTTTGAGAATGTCCATGATAAAGACGAACATTATTGTCTGTTGCAAGTTGTGCATATAGGGAAGAAGGTGTGGTGTACACTATACAGTACACTTTTCAGAGTTAAATAAACACTGCATAATTTTATAGGGGTTGGGGGGACTGCTAATGTTGAAAATGCAAAGTAAGACTTTTGGGGAGTAACTAGTAACTAGTTACTTTTGGCAGGGAGTAATAAGTAGTGTTACTTTTTTAAAGTAATAAGTAATACATTACTGTTTAAGAGTAACTTTGACAACACTGCCCGCGCACACACACACACACACACACACACACACACACACACACACACACACACACACACACACACACACACACACACACAATCTGTGCTATCAATGGCCTGTCTTTTCTCTGCCCTTTACCTGCCCCGAGACTGATTGAAATCAATGGTGTCCTCTCATTCTCTCTCTCTCTGTCACACACACACACACACACACACACACACACACACACACACACCACCATCACCACGATAACGTTGAGGGGGACATGAAGTCGGTGTTTGTCCCCTGACGTCCCTTCAGCAGTCGGCGTGCCCTGGATGACATTCAGCTCTGCCACAGCACTCACTCATCGATTGGCACAGAGATGCAGAGAGAGAGACGGGGGGAGATGGATGGGTGGATGGAGAGGGAGGGAGGAAGATGAAGGAAGAGGAGGAAATGCTGTGGGGCCGATTGGAGGAATAGATAGATCAGATTAAGTACTCATCTTAAGTAAAAGTATATTGCAACATTTTTGTCAAAAATTCAGCGTTGTGAGCTTATAGATTGTCTATTGTCGAATAGCTTAAGTATAAAATTGGTGTTAAAGGAGAATTCCATGCTACAAGGCTTTCTTACCTTTATTTGTAGTCCCCACCAAAGACGTCCAGGTGTTATTTTGTGCAAAAATGCATTATTGGCTATTTCCCCTATAATATAAGCCCTCAATGTGGGTTGGGTTTTTGTGCTAATTTGCTTATTTCCATCGAAATAAGTAGTAAAGTGTGCCGCTTGGGATACTATTTACATGAAGAGAGAATATATGTCCCCATATATTGATTTTTGAGCCATGGAAATAAGCGAATTAGCACAACACCCCAATGCCCCATTCAATTCAATTCAATTCATTGAGGGCTTATGGTAGGGGAAATAGCCAATAATGTGCTTTTGCACAAAATAACATAAAGGTAATAAAGCCTTCTAGCATGGAATTCTCCTTTAAGTTAAATGTATGTTTCATACTAATAATAATAAATGAAGTTGTCAAATTCTAGTGGCGTAAAAAGTAGCCTACAATACTTCCCTCTGAGATGTAGTGGAGTAGAAGTATACAGTATCGAAACATTTAAATACTCAAGCAAGGCAAAAGTACCTCAAAACTGTACTTTAGTACAGTACTTGAGTAAATGTACTTAACTTTTCACTATTGAGTGGACTGTTGACAAAAAAGAGATAGATGGCTGGCTCGATAGATGGAGAAGGGACTAGAGTTAGGGAGGGATATGGAGGAAGTGCTAGGGGGGCTGACTGGAGGAACAGATAACATCAGAGAGTTGATAGAGAGCTGTGGGGGAGTGAGTGTGATGAAGGACTGGTAAACTGCCTGAGTGATGGACTGGTGAACAGTGGGATGGACTGCCACTGTGCTGACACGACATGTTGTTGACAGGCCTGAGAGAAAGAAAGCCTCAGTGTCTGACAAAAAGCCGAGCCACGCGAGATGAGTACAGTTGGGGACTTTAAGCGATAGTCTTAGACTCCTTGTTTATTTCCTCTCCACTTCACTCACTACACTAGTACACTAGGACATAGTACACTATGTCCCGTGGCAGCGTATGACGTAATTATCAATTAAATACTTGATATGGCAGTGGTGTCAGATAACATACATGTATACATAGGGGCATTACCTTTAATCCACCTGACACATCAAGTATGATCAGGCCTGTGACCTTTAGCACAGCAAGGTAACTCACAGCTTAGTGATTTTTCTCACAAGATTCAGACAGAGAGAGAGATGGAGAGAGGGAGATGGACAGACAGACGGAGGGTGCAGTAGAAGAAAGAAAGAAGAATAAGGGGGTGTAGTCCGGCAGCCGGGGTTGGGGTGGGAAATTTGGTATATTGTTTTTTCTTTCTTTGCCTAAAATATTGTCTATATATACTACTTTCATGAATCCACTTGCTGTCGGCATTTTATAGGGGTTTATATGTGACCATACCATTAAAATCCTATATAAGGCAAACATTTCATTATGCTTTAAGTAGCATGTGACATGTCAAACTGTCCAAGCATTAGTTTTGCGCAAAAAACACTCATTGGGGTAAAAACGGCCATTGCAATCATCACAAATGTGATGAGGTCAGCATATTTGGGGAATTTGGCCACATATGGGCAAGTGGCCATGGCCGTTTTTAGCCCAAGGAGTGTTTTTTGTGCAAAACTAATGCTTGAAATGGATTCAGAATCATGAAAAACCCCTAGTTTGACATGTCACATGCTACATAAAGCAAAATGAAAATATTGCCTTATATAGGATGTTAATGGTATGGTCACATATAAACCCATATTCAAAAAATTGCTCAATGCGGACAGCCGGTCAGCAAGTGGATTCATGAACCTATGTATATAGACAATATTTTAGGCCAATAAAACAGACTATACCAATTTTCCCACTATAAACAAAAGAAGCCTGTCGGCTGCCAGACTTAGTGGGTGAGTGGATGAGAAGAAGTAGAGGCGGTTGTGTCTGAAACGATGAGACGGTGTGTTGCTGACCCTGAAGACACTGACATTATCTAAGAATGACAGACATCAGAGAAAGGAAAGTCTATGAAAGGAGGAGGAGGATCAGGTTCAGTGAAGTGTAGCCTTTGACGTTCAGAAACTTCACAAACACGTACAGTACCTGACAGTCTGGGCGTCACCATGTCTGAAAGGCCACTGATTTTTGCGTCACAGCAGGAATGTCTGATGTCTGCTGGGTTCACTCCTCATATTTCATGCCAAGGTAGAATACAGAACTGAAAACTACGGTACAGTACGTTGAGTGGAAAATAAACCTTTGTGATCGTATGAGTATTATCAGCTTTGTTGGTACACAATAAAATCCAGAGTGTTAATTTGAACTCTGAAAGTGCAAAGTTAACTCACGCCCCGAAACAGTAATTTGAATGGTTCTGTACCGAACCAGTTTTACACTTTTCGTTCAAATTACCAGAACTAGACATAGGCCTGCTTATAGGGCCATGCAAGTTGGGAATGATGCATGTACATGCCCCATCCCTTGTGCAATACTGCACCTGTTAGCTAAACATGCATCATGTTTTGCTTCGCGCCACTACTTTCATTATTTTCCTTCACCTATGCTATGACCATAGCTCAGTACTTTCTGTTCCATTTCACATGGTGCCACTTAACGTGACGATACTGTACATTGCGCGATGTCGCTAGGCAACAAGCCGCCAGGAGAGGCCCAGTGGGGAAGAGGGCAGGCAGAGTGCAGCCGAGAAGACCACACCCACCGCTCGGCATTGTTATAGACGGACGCCACGTCCCCTCCTACCTGCTCATTCAAGTTCAATCATACGCACCTGTGTCACTAGGGGAGAGTATAAGATGTCGGCGTGGCTGCCTCTGCCCCCATTCCTCACTGACTCCAACCGGACAGATCGGGCATGCTCTGGCAGTACGCGAAATCCACACTTATTCCTCTCAAATAATGACGATAATATGTGACGAACACGCTAATATGCGTGTCTCTTTTATAGGTTACCCGTCCCCGGTTGAATCTGTGAAATGCCTCCACATTCCTGGCTGTTATTGATGGGGAATGAACGACCTGTCAAAAGCTGGGGGAAAATATGTGATTATTAGAAAAGTATTGAAACCGTATTGAACCTGCTATAGGGAAAGAAGTCTATACCCGGTTCTGGTCCGGGGTCCGCCGACGAGCAGCTACCAAAGCCTACGGGTCTGTAACAATAAACAGCCTTTTAGTGGCCAGACCTTGAAACTATCTGTGAGTCTTGGTGTTACTCTGTGTCCAGTCGGATGCAGTGCCGACTGCAGGAAGCAGTCGGGTGACGTGTGTCTCCCAGTAGCCTGGCTTTGGCCAGACTCATGGTGTGGATTCACTGACGCTTCCGGGGAGGACGCTTCAGTGATCCATATTATGAGTCTGGCCAAAGCCAGGCTAGTCTCCCAGGCCCAGCTGGATGAAGTGGGATGGCATGGAGAGGAGGAAAATCACATGGAGCATGGAGTCTACTACTAGGCTACGTTTCATCATTAGAGCCACATATGATGTTCTGCACTCTCCAACCAACCTACATCTCTGGTATGGAGAAGACCCAGCCTGTCTCCAGTGTACAGACAGGCAGGCAGGCAGTCAGGCAGTTGACTGTGTAAACAATAAACATATGCTGCCTATGTGCATATGTTAAAGGATTACCTTTTGACCTCGTCTATATTGGCAGAAACTTCTCAAGCCATGTGGCTCATGTGGAAATCACTTATCACATCGCTATCATATTTGCTGTCTATTATTATCATCAAAATATTAAGATGTATGTGAGGCAAGTTACTATCATTAACTGTACAGCATTGCTTAGAGATTGAAAAACCTAATGACCTCATTATGGAG
This sequence comes from Protomyctophum parallelum, assembly GCF_964188405.1. Taxonomy (NCBI): domain Eukaryota; kingdom Metazoa; phylum Chordata; class Actinopteri; order Myctophiformes; family Myctophidae; genus Protomyctophum; species Protomyctophum parallelum. The sequence continues at coordinate 31,565,378 of NC_139699.1, forward strand.
AGTGAAACTACACATGGAATTACCACTTCTTATATAAACTCCCATAGTTCACCCTCCAATTAATCGCACGGCACCTGAATCTGCCAAGTCAGCACAATGTGTGGTGCTGGGTGCAGGACTAGAGCCACTTTACCTCCACTAGCACAGGTTGAACATCATTTCATCATAATTAAAACTCAACAGTTTGAGACCCTGTTCGATGCCACACAATTAGCCCCTGTGGCAAACTGCCAAAATAACTTGCAATGCTTGTTTTGTGTGTGTGTGTGTGTGTGTGTGTGTGTGTGTGTGTGTGTGTGTGTGTGTGTGCGTGCGTGTGCGTGTGCGTGTGCGTGCATCCGTCTGTCCTTTAAGGAAAGCCCTGCATGCTGCAGATAAACAGTGATTATCAATCTCTGCCTGTCATTAGTGGGAAAGTGTCGATGACATTTAAAGTACCCCTACCCTGATCACACTGTAAATCTGCATACAAACAGTATGGCTGTGTCTGGGTGGCTCAGCAATCCATCTCCCAGCGGTATTCTGTAGCGCATTGAAATGCGATAGATAGACTCCTGCTGCAACCGACAATAAGCCTCTCCGACATGTTACTTACAATATAGCTTACCGGCATATCTTCATTATAATTCAAATATAGAGTGTAGACTACTTTGCACTGAAGTTCAAAGCAATCAGTTCAATTAGCCCTTCGTGAAATCCCACCCCAAAAAGCGATTGTCAAATGTAAGGGTTTGAGGTCAGATGTAGAGTTGCTGGCCGGCTCCATATATGCAGATCTAGGTAATGATCCAGTATTCTCCATGTATGGCTATCCAGGGTTTGATGAGGTCAGTGTCGAGATCTTCATACCTTATGGAGACGGCCATAATGGAGCGTCAACCATACTGTATGTTGGCATGAGACATGAAACGACGGAACGACTGCCGGACATGTTTTTCAGGTTTTCATAGTAATCTGTGACCTACCGTCGCAACAAACTGCTCCATCTACGCCTTCTCTCTCAACTTTCCACTAGCTTACTCAACTAAAATGATGTACAAATAAAAAAAACACAGCACTCCAGCACGTCTACTCTACTGAACTAGTAATACATTTAGTATTTATGGTAATATTATTGACCACTCATTTTGTATTTCCGTGGGAAAACGTTAGTTAGGAAAATGTCCATCACAAGCCGGCATATTGATGACCCCTGCTTACAGGCAAGGGTGCTGAAGTGCATAAAACCAGCTGTTGCCTGGCGAGTGTCATCATTAATTATCCAGGAAAAGTAAAAGGGTGTACCTAACGTTGTACCCATGATGACATCTTGATAAAAGGACAGAGGGGCAGAATAAGGGCTTGCCACAGGGGGGGGGGGGAAGTTGCAGCACACATTATTTGCATTTTGCAAGGGAAAGTGAAAAATGGATTTCAGTGTGGAAGGAGATGCATGCTAATAGATCTCGGCCACTGGGGACATGTAGACGCGGAGAGTGACCTGGATCATGTTTATATGTTCTGACTGCAAGTTATAGTGTTAAATTCTAGAAGACAGGGCCGTGATTCTGGCCAAAAATTGGAACAAAAATTGTTATAATTAGGTCCATCTGCTATTCAGCCAGCTAATAGTACTTGAGGATTGCAGGTAAGCCATTCCACATAACTGCTGCAGAGCACTGTATAAAAAAAAACGCTTTTCATCTGTGGACTCTCTGGTGGAGTAGCCGTGCACTGCCACTAACCATAGAGAAGTAATTTTACAAGCCATATCTTTCCTTCACTTTGACACTTGAGGCTATAATATAATGAGGCGAGTGGATCAGTTCTAGGATTGATTAAACTTTTCTACCATGAATCGATAACAGTATGAGTCTTAATCGATTGATACTATCAGTTCAATGATTAATAAAACATATGCATATATTAACTCATCGATTGCGCAAAACGCTCTAAAGCGTTTTATTAATCTCGAGCGCCGTCTGCGCATCACGCTCTAAAGCGTTTTATTGGTGTTTTTACTGTATACTGTACATCAACTTCTCTGACGCCCGGACAACACATAATGTAACACTGATCATCTCCAGAAAGATCCGCTGTGAGATCCGGGAGTTTAAAGCCCCCCACCTCCTGAAAAGAGGCCTGGTCTAACCACATTCCAGGCATGCCGTATCCATTACGACGTACTGGGGAGGCGGCATCGCCGTCCTGCACACGGCATAGACCAACGCAGATCAGGGGATCTAAAATGGAGCTACCCATTTTCTAGTGTGTGTGAAATTTGTGAATACACTCGATTACCCTTCCCCTCCTGTTTCTACATGGTTTCTCCCGAGGCATCTCTCCATCGCATTACAGTTTCTTCCCCCCCCCCCCACTCATTCACACAGATCCACTCGACACAGCCCTCTCTAATTCTTTCCAACGACAACTCACCGGTCTGCCGCCTCATTCTCGGAAATATAAACCCGTATATAAACCAAGAATAATCTCCAACGGTCGATCGCCATTTCACGCACAGGTATACGCGAAACGAATGACGTATTCTCGAAGGACCGCCATAGGAGAAGCAGTATACATCTGACCAACTGTCTTTTTTTCGCCGTCGCGTCAGCCATGTTTGGACAAAGAAGCAGTATACTAGGCTAGCAGATATCACACCGTGGAACCCCCCCCACACTGCGAGTTGCGATCGATCGTTTTGCAGTTTGCAATGCTACTCTCATTCTCGGAAAAAAGATTCTCGGCAGTTGATCACCATAATCGCCATAGCGCCTTCGCCAGCCAATTGCAGTGATAAGGCGTCTGGGACGTAATCGACCCGTTTGTAATGGATAACTAATACAATCCTAAGCTGCGGAAGCCATCGTGTTGTCTGTCATTTTGTCGAAATCACAGCCAGCCGGGCTACGCTTATCGCTCCTGTGGTTCATGTCCAGACATGTCGTGGAACCCCCCCCCCCACTGCGAGTTGAGTCGCTCCTGTGGTTCATGTCCAGACATGTCAACCTCTCAAGTCACTGTTATGCTATCAAACGATCTGTTGATTTTGTTTACTGAGACAATGATCACATATGTGCATAGAATCATCATCATCATGACGTTATCATGACAGGCAGATATAAACATAAATAAATTATCATATACATACTACACACTGAATGAAAGCCCTAAATGTCTAATTTTAGGAGGAAAACAAATAAAATACACATATCCCATATACTGTTTGTCAATACTAGACTATTGAATCCATTTCATTTATAAAATTCTCTTTTTCAGAGAGAACTTTAGCCCATTCTGACCTGAGATCAGATTCATACGAGGTTTCCACTGGACACACACTGGTCTGATTAGAGAAAGCATGGACCTATAGAACTATTATTCACAAAATAAGGCATATAGCGACATGTACATACTATATACCGTATGAAACAGAAGACTCTCTGCTTTCATAAGAAAAAAACTAATACTGTAATAATAATAAAAATCACACCCATGTGAAGTGAGCAGTGCAATGTTGTGAAGTGAGCAGTGCAACATTGCACTGCTCACTTCACAGGGGTGTGATTTTCATTATTATTACAGTAGAAGTATTTTTCTTATGAAAGCAGAGAGTCTTCTGTTTCATACGGTATATAGTATGTATAGGCCTTATTTTGTGAATATTTAGTTGTCAGTTCCTTGTCTTGTCTAAAATACTCTGAGGATTTCAGAAAATGCATGGACCTGAAGAACCATTATTCACAAAATAAGGCCTATAGCGACATGTACATACTATATACCGTATGAAACAGAAGACTCTCTGCTTTCATAAGAAAAATACTTCTACTGTAATAATAATAAAAATCACACCCATGTGAAGTGAGCAGTGCAATGTTGCACTGCTCACTTCACAGGGGTGTGATTTGTATTATTATTACAGTAGAAGTATTTTTCTTATGAAAGCAGAGAGTCTTCTGTTTCATACGGTATATAGTATGTACATGTCGCTATAGGCCTTATTTTGTGAATAATGGTTCTTCAGGTCCATGCATTTTCTGAAATCCTCTCTGGTGGGCGCAAGCTGCATTCAACAGCCAATTACTGACAAACTATACATTGGACCATGTGTATTTGTTTTCCTCCTAAAAGTAGACATTCAGGGCTTTCATTCAGTGTGTAGTATGTATATGATATTATTTGTGTTCATTTTTATATCTGTCTGTCAATGTCTGTCAACTTCAACCTTCCATATCTCTGCTGTTTTTTCAAAAGAGCAGCGTGCAGTGAAAAGCAGGTTTTAGAAAAAGGTCAATATCTCCAGAATGGAAAATGGTAGAATCATATTTTTTTTTTTAAATTGAAGTGGACTAGTTTGGCTTCCTTTTGATTTATGCAATGTGCGATGTGCTATAAGAGGCCCCTCGCTGTGGGCCCCTAAAAAGTTAAAAAGTCCAATGTTAATCGCTTAGCAGAAGCAATCCTGAGTAGAATTTCAAAAGTTAGCAATCAATGTGTTAAGAAAATCAGGCTACTATTTGCTAACATTGATTTTAATTTGTATAGTTTTCATTGAAGGCCTATTTTGTATTTTATTTATTCAGCATATATATGTATACATTTTCACAGTTATGAAACAGTTATGAAAATGTTAAATAACTAGAATTTCGCGGCCGCTCATCCCAGAGTTACGTTGCCGCGCACTATGGGAAGAAGGAAATTGCGGGAGTTGACTCCACATGTAGTAACGGATGGGTTATTAGTTATTATTATGTGTCCTTATTAGTGTAGTGTAGTGTAGTCAACACGTTATGGCTCATACACAGTACACACTGCCCGGTATTTGCTCCGATTATGCTGTCGGGGAGCATTTTTGGCGCTGGCCGACAAAATCCCAGATCTGACGTTAAGCGGTGCCCAAAAGTTATAGATCACAAAGGCTTGATCGAGCTTCGAGTGAGCGGCGCCATGTAAAGACGCAGGTTGCAGAGCTCCCGAAAGAAACAAACTAAATATCGTTATTTGCTCTTTTACAAACATTTCATTCATTTCTTGTAATCTCGTAATTAGTTAGTCCACTATTCTTGAAACTGTTGGCGGTCATAATGTCTAAAAACCGCTCCAAGAAGACAGGAGGATCGCCTCCGTCGGCTAAGATCGTCAGTGTAGCCTCCGCCGGCTACACTGAGGCTACTACGGTAGCCGATGCCATGGTCCCAGTCCCAGACGTGGAGCAGAATGCTGTGTTGCGGGCTATAGAGGCCTTGAAACGAGAGCTGTTGGAGAAAATAGAGGCGAAAGTGACAGCCCAAACCGTATAATTTAAGAACCAGACTTCGCAGATGTGCTCAGAATTCCGCACAGCGGTGAAACAGATTGAAGAGAAAGTGACGGCAGCAGACGGCCGCGTTACCGAGCTAGAGGTGGGGGTGAGTGCTAACTCCGACCTGATCGACACCATGCAGTCAGAAATAAGCAGCATGAAAAAAGAACTGGCTACCCTGCGGGACCGCTGTGAAGATGCTGAATTAAGATCGCGTCGATTTAATGTGCGTGTCTGGGGAATCCGGGAAGGACGGGAATCTGGCCAACAACCCTCACAGTTTGTGGCTAACATGCTAAAGCTAGCTTTGGGTCTCGATAAAGCACCGACGCTAGATATTGCCCACAGAACGCTGCGCAGCAAGCCGACGCAGGAGGACGTCCCACCGCGGGCGTTCGTGGTGAGATGCCACTATCTCCACGAGAAGGAACTGATGCTAAAGAAAGCCGCGGAGAAGAGGGACCTGACGACAGCCGACGGGGATAAAATCCGCCTTCAGCAGGACTTCACACAGGCCGTGGCCAGGCGGCGCGCGGCCTTTTCCGAAGTCCGCAGCCTACTTCGAGGCTATGAAGGAATACGGTACGGGATAAAATTCCCTGCTACGTTCAGAATAACGACGGAAGATGGCCGGGAATCAACCTTCAACGACCCGAGAGCAGCCAAGGAGTTCGTCATGAAGAACGTGGTGCGTAAAAATACATAGTGGTTTAGTTTGACAAGAGTTTCAGCGGGCTAGCGGTTGGCAGCTATCTTAGCTGTTAGCAGCTATCTTGCTAAGTTTAGCCACAACAGTGTATAAGGACTACAGTTAACATGGCCACCACCGTTGAACTCTGAACTACTGTGTATAAACTACATTACAAGATGGCGGCTGTTGACGGCGCGAAAGACTAGTTTGACTACAAGTGAAATGGCGGTAGTCGTGCCGTTCGGTTTCGGGAACTACAGCTTAAAAAACTACATTATGTTGGCTGACGGCAGTGCGGTTGACTACAACTAGTAAATACTACAATGACCATCATGATGTTACTGCCTGCGGCCGGGAGGACAACAAAATGGAGGTAGTCGAGAGTTTTTGCTTAGTAGGCTGTGGTCCTTAATTATGATTTACATATCTTTGTTTAAATGTATAAGAGATGTGTTTAGGATTGTTTTGGGTTATTGAATAAGGTTTGATTACATTAGTAATAGGCTAGGTTGAGGAAGTGTATTGTGTCATGGCTCAGACAGTATTATATCTTAGATTCAATTGTATCTTGATTTCACTACATGGCTATACCCCCCCAGATGCCACCAGGCTCCAGCCACTCTCTGTCATATGTTCTGGTCGTGCCCATCACTATCACAATTCTGGCTTTCTGTTTTTGAGACCTTCTCTTACATCTGTGACAGAGAGATCAGTCCTAACCCGTTCATTGCTGTGTTTGGGGTGGTCCCTGGTGAAATGACTGCATCAGTTGTCCAATCCGACGCCATAGCCTTCTCCTCCCTATTGGCCCGACGCCTTATTCTGTTCAATTGGAAATCAGCTACTCCCCCATCGCATCGACGCTGGGTCGGAGATGTGATGGCACACCTAAAACTTGAAAAGCTCAAATATTCTACCAGGGGCTCCGCCCAGAAATTCTATAAGGTCTGGCAGCCATTTTTGGACTACTTTAAACAAAAATTCCCAGCTGAGGATGTTCAGGTGTAGGACTGCTGTCTAAAGGTCTAATTATTCTTGTTTGGCAAGTGACGATCTGATTGAGAACATTGTAGTGTAATGCAATATGACATGACCTTGTTACCTTTACATTTATTTTACTGTCTGTTTTGGTCCTGTATTTCAGTCTTTTTTATTTTTATTTTTTATTTTTATCTAGTTAATGTTCTGTATGCTTCTGTGTAGTCTAGTTGTGTATGTATGTATATATGTTGGTGTGTGTTGAAAAATCAATAAAAACAATTTAATAATAGATCACAAAGGCTTTGCAGGTAGAGCACATGACATGGCCCTAAAAATATATATAATTTTAATATAAAAAACTATTTTTGCATCTGCCGCTTGAGATGACCTGAGATGACTTGATTGATTGACATAAAAAAGGGCCTGTCAGCTCAAACACACAATGCAATAGTTGTTGCGTACAATCATCAGTAGCAAAGTCAAATACCAAAAATAAAAACCCTACCATTTCCATTTCCCCCCCTCTATTTCCCATTCCATGTGCGTTTGTCTTATAGTTTCTCTGGCCTCTGTACTACTGCCACCTACCGTCCATTCATTGTATTACACAGTGGGTGAAAAAAACACACCCCTTAAGACTAAACCCGACCAATCAGAGGTGTGTGAAAATGAGCACCTGTGCTCAGCTACTTCGCTGGGTAAATAAAAAAAAAAGAAAAAAGAAAGGTACCTTTCAAAACCTATAGAAGTCAGCCTGGTACAGACGAAGGGGACGCCACTGTATGTAGCCTCAATTACATTTTGTAACTATTTTCTGCAATGGGATGATAGTTTTATTTGGTGGGTATATGAGCTGGTTGTTTATTGGTAGCCTATATTAGCCCAATATTGCCGTTACGTATTTAACTTGAATAATGTTGTGTGCGCACGTGTGCGTGCGGAGAAAGACAGTTATTTAATGAAACTCAAGATTATAACGTCCTGTCTCGCTGCCGCGGCGCCCCCGTGGGTGTATAGCCTGTGTGTGTGTGTGTGGGGCGTGGCGAGAGAGAGGCGTGGCGAGAGAGAGAGAGATCGTGGCTTCCAGGCGTGCGTGTGTGTGTGTGCAAGCCAGGCGTGCGTGTGCGTGTGTGTGCAGGCGTGTGTACTCGGCAGTTGGCTGGCAGGCGAAAATAGCCAAAGCGTTCCGTGTAATCGTAATATGTAGGCACAAACAAACTACAGACAAAGTACAATGTTGATGGAACTAAGAGATTAGCTGAGAGAGCGATATTTTAAATACAGAGATTTAGAAGGAATAAGCAAAATCGTGAGGCTACAATTCCTCTCCCCTTCCTCGTTTCTCTTCTCCTGCGGGAGATCAGAATCACTTTTGAATCACTTTTGAACCTATCTTCATATAATAGGTCCTCACTAATAGTCATGATAAAATGGCACGTTTCTTTCTACTCGGTCTGTGTCACATAGGAGGCCTAATCTAATTGAATACCCCTGCCATAAAGCATTACACTTGTTTACAAGAGGGTCCACCATTTTCAATTCATCATATCATTTTGTACACTATGCACTTCTATAAAGCCAAAAACAGGAAATCATCATAAAGGAGGTAAAAAGGGGGAAAACGTATACAGTGAGGGGGGGAAAGGGGTGGGTGGAGTCAAGGGATTTACATCTTAATGACAGTTGGTAGGGCGTTCCACATTTTTGTGGCATAGGAGTGAAATGAATTTAGGTGGACCCTCTTATAAACAAGTGTCCACTCACAGTTAACAGTCTTTGTATTGAGTTGTGCTTGAAATGTAGTGTAATTCTGCAAACTGTTAATACATATTTTAATCAATCAATCAATCAATCAATCAATCCTTGTTTGTGCCGAATCTGGGTTGCACATGGTTTTTTGAACTCCCTCTGGTGTTGTTGTGTTGCTGGCATGATTAGACTGACTGAGCGTCACTGTTTATTATGATACACTTTTCATTTCATAAAAAAAAAAAAATCATTTAACCGCTGTAATGAACCCGATACCGCGGTATGCGTGGCGAATTTAGCGTGGTGAAAGGGCAACAGTGTTCCGGGGGTGTGGGTGCTTCGGGCGATAATGTTTGTAGTAAACAAATGCATTGCCGAGTGTGGACGGGAGGCATCTTTGGTGGCACTGCAATGACCATTTTTTGGCGGGTGGTGTCGAGTGTTGGCGTTGGGCGCGATAGGAGGAGTGTGACGTCACTGCCGTGTGAGTGTGTGTGGGTGTAGTGTGTAAGATGGTGTTGTGGGTGTTGCAATAGCGACGTAGCTGTTGTGGCTTTGGGTTTCTTGCCATGTGTTGGGTACAAGTTCTCTAATATCTATTATATATTAAAAAAAAGATGCCTCCCGTCCACACTCACGGCGGCAAGTGAGCACAAATTATTAATGTGAGAAAATTCATTCACAAGCCCACAAATGCCATTCAAATGCCATTCAACACACACTACGACTCGCTTACAATTCGCAAACCTGGCAACACTGCCCTGTCTTCTAATAGGCCCACACTAGCTCTCAGAATCTCATTCTGATCTCCCGCAGGAGAAGAGAAACGAGGAAGGGGAGAGGAATTGTAGCCTCACGATTTTGCTTATTCCTTCTAAATCTCTGTATTTAAAATATCGCTCTCTCAGCTAATCTCTTAGTTCCATCAACATTGTACTTTGTCTGTAGTTTGTTTGTGCCTACATATTACGATTACACGGAACGCTTTGGCTATTTTCGCCTGCCAGCCAACTGCCGAGTACACACGCCTGCACACACACGCACACGCACGCCTGGCTTGCACACACACACACACGCACGCCTGGAAGCCACGATCTCTCTCTCTCCCTCTCGCCACGCCTCTCTCTCTCTCTCGCCACGCCCCACACACACACACAGGCTATACACGCACGGCGGCGCAGCGGCAGCGAGACAGGACGTTATAATCTTGAGTTTCATTAAATAAATGTCTTTCTCCGCACGTGCGCACACAACATTATTCAAGTGAAATGCATAACGGCAATATTGGGCTAATATAGGCTACCAATACATGACGTTATAATCTTCACTTTCATTAAATAACTGTCTTTCTCCACATGCGCACGTGCGCACACAACATTATTCAAGTGAAATGCATAACGCCAATATTGGGCTAATATAGGCTACCAATAAACAACCAGCTCATATACCCACCAAATAAAACTATCATCCCATTGCAGAAAATAGTTACAAAATGTAATTGAGGCTACATACAGTGGTGTCCCCTTCGTCTGTACCAGGCTGACTTCTATAGGTTTTGAAAGGTACCTTTATTTTTTATTTTTACCCAGGGAAGTAGCTGAGCACAGGTGCTCATTTTCAGCAACGCCATTGCACATCGAAACACACACACACACACACACACACACACACACACACACACACACACACACACACACACACACACACACACACACACACACACACACACACACACACACACACACACACACAAAATGTCATGTCAAAGGTACCTCTGGAAGCCACACCTCTGATTGGTCGGGTTTAGTCTTAAGGGGTGTGTTTTTTCCACCCACTGTGTAATACAATGAATGGACGGTAGGTGGCAGTAGTACAGAGGCCAGACGCCAGACAAACTATAAGACAAACGCACATGGAATGGGAAATAGAGGGGGGAAAATGGAAATGGTAGGGTTTTTATTTTTGGTATTTGACTTTGCTACTGATGATTGTACGCAACAACAACTATTGCATTGTGTGTTTGAGCTGACAGGCCCTTTTTTATGTCAATCAATCAAGTCATCTCAGGTCATCTCAAGCGGCAGATGCAAAAATAGTTTTTTATATTAAAATTATATATATTTTTAGGGCCATGTCATGTGCTCTACCTGCAAAGCCTTTGTGATCTATAACTTTTGGGCACCGCTTAACGTCAGATCAGGGGTTTTGTCGGCCAGCACCAAAAATGCTCCCCGACAGCATAATCGGAGCAAATACCGGGCAGTGTGTATGAGCCATAACGTGTTGACTACACTACACTACACTAATAAGGACACATAATAATAACTAATAACCCATCCGTTACTACATGTGGAGTCAACTCCCGCAATTTCCTTCTTCCCATAGTGCGCGGCAACGTAACTCTGGGATGGCCGCGAAATTCTAGTTATAATAGATGAGAATCCCCAATTAGCTCCAGACGGACAGATAGCACGCATGCACGTGCACACGCACACGCACGCTTGCATGGTCGCACGCACGCACGCATGGTCGCACGAATGTACGCACGCACACACACACACACACACACACACACACACACACACACACACACACACACACACACACACACACACATTTGAAACAATTATATACCATAGATATGCATGTGACCTGGGTCAAAATCCAATTGAATAATAACTGGTGATTTAAGGAAGTTTCCATACTCAGTAATGATAGCTATTAGATATACAATAGTTGCTATAAAACAAACTTCTGGTGTAATGGATATGGTGACATTTAAAGCTTGGCAATAGCTTTGTTCCCTCGGGTCAGGTTTAATATGTCATTATGTGTGCGCACAGTGCACACATCTGTATGTGGGCGACACAGAGAATGTGTGTGTGTGCAAGTCCACATGGCTGTGTGTGTGTGTGTGTGTGTGTGTACACACACGCGTGCATTTTAATGTGACCCCAAAAGCAAGTTCATGGTGCTGTGGTGAGCCATGTTCTGGAGCTGCAGCCAGAAGGGAGCGGAGTCAAATATCTGTGTTGACCTGCGAGTGTGGGAGCTCTCCTCTCTGTGGGCTCTGAGCGTCGTTGGCCCTGTGCCAGGTGTTGCCAGCCCACATGCTGAAACTCTATGATCGCTGGCAATCCCCCCGTGGATATCACCGTTTCAATAACGCATGAATTATACAGTCCAAATCAATCCCTATTGATGTGGAAGGTGCAGCAATGTGAATGAAACTGGGGCAGCCTGCAAGAACACTTTGTAATTTAGCTCTGCTCTGATAACCAAGTTTTTTGGACCGACGACGGCGCTCATTTCAGTTTGCGTGATTATGCTCTAAATAAGGAGTCCAGCTCCATTCTCAGGCCTTATCTTCTCCGCCTTCAGGAGAATGGTGGGTAATTAGGTCAAATCTGATTTACGACCAATGACCGGAAAAAATAAGCATGAGATTATAACCCCACGACTGCCTGTCTGATGCTAGAGGTACAGTGGTTTAGTCACATGCCACGGACATGTCATTTTGTAACTTTTACATAAACGTAAATATAGATGTTTATAACTTTAGGAGTTGGAACCTTGCACACGTTTCAAGTACCTCTATTTATTGCCTCTTATTATTACTCATGGCGTCTTACTGGTTATTATAGGAATCACAACAGCACAATTTTACTCTTGAAGATGAAATCTTGAATCAAATCAAAGATTACAACTGTTGACTGGAACTGGAGCATAGTCTAGTTAGTGAATACGAGTCATAGTCTAGTTAGTGAATACGAGTCATAGTCTAGTTAGTGAATATGAGTCATATGTCTAGTTAGTGAATACGAGTCATAGTGAGGCTGAGGCGTGAGCCTGAAAGCCTCCACATTCTAATGCAGGCTTGGCTCTGACATCCTGGAGTGAGACAGGAAGACGAAGAGAAAAGAGGGTAGCCCTGTGGAGCATTTAGCTAAAAATGGCTTAAATGGCTTCTCTGTATGTGTAATGAGAGATGGAGATGGAGAGAGAGAGAGAGAGAGAGAGAGAGAGAGAGAGAAGATTAGGAGAGGAGGGATCTTAATGTGTGTGAAGACCCTATATGGCTTCTCCTCGGATCATATGGCATAGGAGCTGTTAACCTCTGGCATATGATTGGTTAAAGATGGCCAGTAGACTCGGGCTGATAGCTTGTCTCTTCCAACATACTCCTCCAGTAAGTAGCCATTAGCCTCTTATGCTCCAACAAGCTAGTTGTCACAGAGAGACAAGCCCCAAATCTACCTACCTCATTACTGATAATTCCTGCTATTAGTTAGGAGCACCACCACCTGGGTGCTGTAATCATCTTCTTAGGTTTCCTGTCCTTTTTCTGGGACATTCTGCCCTTTTTCCTGAACTCTTTTTCTATCAAATGATTTGAAAAATGATGGATAATAGGTCAGACTCAGGTTTGCCTCCATCGAATGGCCAGTCTGTCATTAGCCATTCACATTATGGAGAGCTATTCATCTGGCCTTTTCCTGCTGCAGATTACCTATTCCTACCCATGGGGGCGTCATTTGGGGTTCCTGCCACCAGCACGTTTTTGCATTTAACATCAATATCTGGTCTTTTATTCATATTTTCCACCACTGATTAGCTAGATTAATTTGATACATTAATTACTTTAAAACTGGCCTCCATACCTATTTTGGGCTTGTCATTAGAGGTGACATGATGTCATTGTTGCTGCTTCTTTGTTCTTTCTTGCTTTCTTTAGATCATCATGGATTCTTTACCGATTTTTGGTATTAATAACAAAATAATCACACTTTGTGAAGTGAGGGCGCATTCCATGCTCAGTCAATCAAATAATCACAAATGTCATTCGGGTCAATCACTTTTGGCGTCTTCGCTTTTCTGCACCCTGTTGTCAGTGTTGTTGTAAGACCCAATAAACTGTTATTTTGTGCACTCAAAAACTGTCTTGATCCGCACATGCAAATGTGGTGTCTTAGTGTGTAAAAATCCTCCAATGTTTCAAATAAAATATAATCCTATACAATTGAAAATATTCTCTGATATGCACTCCAGATCAAAATGTGTCTTAACCAACAGGGAGTCATGCATGTTTCTTAGGTAGTTTGCAAATAGAGACGGATATTTGATTTCCATAACTGGCAGACCAGGAATTGAAATGGGTTAGGAGCTGCGGTTATTGTGTTGAGGGAACTTTCGTTCCAATCACGTGCATGGCTTTTGTTTACAAATTCTGGGCTACTTGATTTGGCCAATGTGAAAGCTAATCTGGCCAAATGGAAACAATTCCTTGGTTTGGCTTGGACTTTAATAAGCAGCCTTTAATAACTCTTAAAACAAGACTAGATTAAAAATTGGATATGCTATACGGTATGAAAGCTGACCAGCATGCGTTTTGAAATATGAACGGTTTCTTTGGACAGTGAGATGCTGTGCGGTGAAGCACACAAAGACAGAGGAGTAGCCTAGCCTACTAATGGGTAGTACGGGAGAGAGAAATGGATCAAAATAATTATGAAACATTTAATGACATTCAAATGGAAAGATGAATGTACGGTAATCTCTTATCCAGGCCCTTGTCTCTCCATGAATCCTGTTGATTGCTTAAAGTCCCCTTCCCCATGCATGTCCCCTGGAGCGGTTTAAATACTATACCATTCTAAAAACGCCTTCTAAATCCTGACCTAAGTTTTGTGAAAAACTTAAGACTTCAGAACAGTTTTTCTTTTTGATGAGTGATTGGTAATAGTATATTTTCACATTTTATTTATTTACCTTCACGACAACCCTGTCACCCTGTCAGGGTGACTCCCTAAGACATGACGGTTGTCATGAAGGTAAATAAATAAAATGTGAAAATATACTATTACCGTCCCTCAGTGTGATATGCTTTCCTTAAGATAAATAGTTTTGAACTACAATAATGTTCAAACTGAACTTGGTATTTTCATAGGCCTGTAAATTAGTAGGCCCATACTCGGGGTCGGGGTGCAGGGGTAAAGTGTCTGTTGTATCATTGCTGAAAAGACCATTCATCTGCCTAGCGGTCCGGGCACCTAGGCTGGTGGTCCAGCCTGGCAGCGTGTCGTGGGTTCGAGTCCCGGTCCCGACGACCTTTGCTGCACGTCTCCCCCCCCCCCCCCCCCCATCTCTCTCCCCGTTTCCTGCCAAGCTACTGTGATCTATATCTATCTATATAGAGGCAAAAGATCTTTGAAAAAAAAAGACCATCAGAAGTTAATAATGAAACAAATACAGTATAAGATGTAATAATTAAAACTGACTGAGGAGGAGCAGGATAATGACCGAGGTGTCAATCTGTCAGCCTAGAATAATTACTGTAACATGATTTATTAGATTTCAATGGCTTTCACTCTCAGTACACTTGTTGCCAGTGGCATGGGGGAAATTTCCTCTCTTTGTCCCGATTTGCAAAAACTGGCGGGACCAAAAGCAGAACACAACCAAGTCTAAGGGTGTTTATTGGTTGATTTCGCCATGGTGCATCCAGCTCAGCTGAGTGCTCTAACAAACATGATTTGCGTTTGTAGCTGGGAAGCCCGGGCGGCGGGGGGGGGGGTTTGTTCCCTGTCGCTGCGCTAATGATTCCTGCAGGCTGGTCGGGGGGCCTGTTAAGCGAGGAGTGGAATAGCATGTTCCTCCACAAGCGTCATGCCTTCTGTCGGTGAAGAGGCGTTCAACTTATTTTTTAACCCAGCCTCATGGCAGCACGTTATGCACACACCTGCATGCTAATGTTCCTAAAATAACATGTGTGCGTGACAAAAGTGGGTAGGAAATGGATGAGGATAAGTACATTGCACTGTATATATTAGCCTATTGTTTTGTTTTTGGCTGTGATTTTTGTTGTCCAAAGTTTCCTACAAAATATAGCCTGTTAAATACTCGCCGCCATTGTCGTGCACGCACGTGCACACATATGTTTGTTGAAATGGCCTGGAGATGATTGACTGAATTAGCATCGATGAGCAGGCCATTCATCAGAAGTTAATAATGAAACAAATAAGAAGTAATAATTAAAACTGACTGAGGACGATGAGCAGAAGGATAATGGCAGAAGTGTCAATCTGCCAGCCTAGAATAATTACAGTAACATGATTCATTAGATTTCAATGGCTTTCAGGCTCTGACTATATAGTACACATGTTGCCAGTGGCAAAGTGGAAATGTCCTGTCTCTGGATTCTTTCTCTCATCTTGAGAGTAAGTCATTTCCAGTAATTTGTATATCTCTGCTGTCAGGAAGAAACAACCAAGTTCAAAATGTTCATTTTTCAGGAAATGAAAAATATAATTGCTCCTATCTTTTGACCAAACTCTAATCATATGTTAATATCAGTTTGACAGCATATGCCTGACTGTGTTTGCTTGTGGATTGAAACTATCATCTGTCTTCTCTCTCTCTTCTCTCTCTCTCTCTCTCTCTCTCTCTCTCTCTCTCTCTCTCTCTCTCTCTGCCCATCTCATGGATATAATTACAGCTCTCTTTCCTGGGGTACTTTTGCCTTAAAATAGCCTAATAGTAGCCTATTAGTAATATCATAATGCTGTCGTCACACAAATAGAATTGCATTGATGTCACTGTAGTGTTTTGAAGAGAAGTCCTATACCTGATTCCAGGTCTACTCTTAGCGTAAACGCAATATATGATAAATATATGATATTATATATACCGTAGGAGGCTTTAAATGTACTCAGCAAGAATGAACCGTATACTGATTTAGGTGACACCGTGACAGCTCCTCCAGCGCCAGCCTTCTGTCAACATTTCTGGTTGGGTGTACATTTCTGGTTGAGTCTAGCGGCTTTCACCAGGGCTTTTAGACTAGTCTTGTTAAAAAATAAATACACACACACACACACACACACACACACACACACACACACACACACACACACACACACACACACACACACACACACACACACACACACACACACACACACACACACACACACATACATTACATTGTTAAACACTGATGAATCCTTCCTTCCTTCCTTATGAAGTCACTCTCTGTTGGGCAGTGCCCAAGGGGCAGGAGCACAAATCAAGCAGCGTTTTGTGTGAAGTGTTCAACAGTTCATCTCGGTAACTTATTTTCAGACAGTTTTACAGTCGGAACTGAGCCCAAGAGAAGGATAGCAGCTCAGCCTCATGAAAGTCAGACCAAATTCACTCAGCTTTTTATGGGCTGAAGACGAGAAATCGCAGTCTGATGCAACATGCAGGTAACGAGCACACAACACACACACACACACACACACACCCTCACACACACACACACACACACACACACACACACACACACACACACACATTCCCAGTTATACAGAGCCACCCTTGGATGAATAATTGCATCTGTCGATCAAAACCCCCGTATTCATTAACCAATTTGCACACCATGTCACTGCGTGTTTGTTTTCGGTGGGAAGCTGTACATTGGTCTGTATCTTTGTTGCTTGAACATCTCAGCTTCCTCAGCTCTCTGTACATGCATTCTGACTACGTTGAACATAGTCAGAATGCATGCATGTAGTTGCACGCACGCACGCATGTGCACACACAAACACATGACACATTCTTCATAGAAGCAGCATGTCAAAAGTAGTTTATGATTATGAGAGAGAGTGTGTGTGTGTGTGTGTGTGTGTGTGTGTGTGTGTGTGTGTGTGTGTGTGTGTGTGTGTGTGTGTGTGTGTGTGTGTGTGTGTGTGTGAGGGTGCTCGTCAACCTCAGAACATCTGTGTGCATGCCTATAGGGCTCACTCTCTCCCTCTGCTGGGCATATTGTCACACAGTGTGACAGAGTGGCTCGTCCCTGGAGGTTGTAGCCGGCATCTGCTTACCCATGTAGACATGCGACGAGGAACGGATGAGGTTGAGCGATGATATCTGACACTGAAGGTTTTGGAGCAGAGACTGTGTCGCAAGGCACTGTACTGTGTTCCTTGAATTCATGGTGTGCTGAGCCCGCAACACATGGCAGTAAAAGAAGCATGGCGTAAACTAAGTGATGCTGTTGTGGATGTAAAACGGAACCTGGTGGATAGGGAGGTGGCAGCGCTCGCAGAACAGGGGCAGAGGGTTAGGACAACAGAGCTCTGAATGGGACCGAGGGGGGAAGGGGAAACTGTAGAGGGGGTTCTGGTTGACTGGTCTTTGATGGCAGAGAGAGAGAGAGAGAGGGGGGGGGGGGGGGGTTGGGAGCTGGGAATGTGGGGGTGCATGGCCTTGTCAAAGTGGGGGTTGTGTGCAAATCCAACCTGAGACTGTAGATAGAGCAGCAGCATCTCTGAGAGGCAGCGCAATGAGACAACAATTTCAATCACACTACTGTTGTCATCATCTGGTTGTGTGAGTGGGTGTGTGTGTGTGTGTGTGTGTGTGTACTATTTTTAGCTGGACACACATACTAAGACTTACGGCATCTGTTTAGCGGCATAAAGAAAGCAACACTACCATTCAAAAGTGTTTCGAGAGTGATTCTGTTTAGTTCCAGCAACAACACAGCCATATATTTCTGCAGCAGAAATGTAATCAGGGTTACGTCTGTCCGCTGCAGTTCTCAGTGAGGAATGTCATCATTGTGCAGCGTGCAGAACCAACTAGCTCTGACTGAGATTGCCTGATCATTTACATTGACAGTGATGATGGCATTAGCCAGCTGCTGGCGTGCTGCCTGTCAGGCATTTTTCACCAGAAAATACTGTGTGAAGTTGGACTCAAAATGAGTTTTGTGACTTTCAGTTCTGATTCTTGAATCTTAACTTTCTTCTGTTGCCTCAAATGAATTATACGTATACGTCTCATTACAATTGTTTTGCAACCACTTCATGACTCACCCAACTGATGAAATGAAATGAGTATGCATTATTTGCAAAATGGTCACACAGTTGAAGTCTGGAGGATTCGTCAGTGATCTGCGAAGTTTGCAGCTGTGCAGCTGTCAAAACAAGGACAAATTTGGTGTACACCAAAGCGAGAAGAGACGTGCTCTACTCAAAGTTTTGTGACTTTCAATTCTGAATCTGATTCTTAACTTTCTCTTGTTGTAAGACTCAAATTAAGTTTATCATAATTCATACAGTAAAATCTGAATTATACACAGCCAGCCTCGTTATGGTAGTTTGGCATGGGGTGGAGAAAAAAGCTTGAAATTAAATAATGGCTGTTAAGGGCTTAATTTAATTCATTAATTTGAGGTGAATTGAATCAAGCTCTTAACAGTCATTATTTAACTGAGATATTTAGTGGTCCAGAGCTCAAAATATATTAAGAACCACTGATGTATTCCTTTCCCATGGTTTCCCTTATTCTCTTCTCTTAACCTTCCATATTAAATTAATGTTAACTGATTCATTGCAACTTATTATGAGCAAGCAGACACATGCGATTGATTATAATTATGGGCAGATTGGGCACATTTCCTAATAACAGTGACTCTACCAGGCAATAAAAAATTAACTCCCGTTTCTGTGGAAGTTGTTGACGTCCGACGAACTGACTACATTGAGGCCTCATCAGACGTCACCAGGTCATTTAGTGCATGGGTTTTCAACCCTTTTCATGTCAAGGCCTAGTTGATTAACAAAACCTATGGGTAGATTATTATCTGAATCCCGGGAGATGACCCTCAAGTTGACAAACTCAGATTAACACAGGGTGACTTTAAATTCATAGTGTGATTCGGTGGAGTGGACATGTAGTCATGCATGGCATCAGGGTCAGCATGTGAATTAATGTGTAACGTAAATAATGCACTGCACCACAGACCAGTGGTGATAAACTCCTTCACTCTGGCTGATACTGAACATTACTCTCATTAGCTTGATATATCCTACAAAAAGCACTCTCCCTACAAATTACTAGTAAAACAGAGTTTCTCAATTCCTAGAATAGGCTACTTGCAAAATGTTTCCTACTGCACATAGGAGACATTGGTACAATGTTATTATACCAATCAAAATGCGGCCATCACTTATGATTGTGGTTAGGATCAGAATTGAATTAAAGCCGCAGTTTTATGTACTCTCTTAATTGCAATTCTACCCGGGCTGTTTTGGTTAAAGTTGAGATTTGGGTTAAGGTTGAAGTTAGTTTAATGTCAAAACACTGCCAGTTTAGGTCCACAATGTACATATCCACACATTTACTTTGAGTTGGTCATTCATTGTCATTACACTCCTGTGCTCATGTGCATGTGTGAATAAGAAAGGGGATAGAACCAGTCACTGCCCACAGGGGGCGCTAGAGAGAACGTCCTGAACTGGTCTCTCTTCCATTAACTGCACTCTCAACCATTCACACTGAATGCAGACGTAAAGTATACCCTACCAACTTAGTTGTCCCCTCTCCACGCCACGCCATGCATATTTCATAACAACCAGCATGCAAGGCAAAAATAAATAAGGGATGCCTGGTTAGGCAGCTAGGCTAGGTCCCTGGCCTACTTCTTTTCTAGTTCAACCTCTCTCCTTTTTGTTCCAAATGAACAGAGACCTGGACCCAAGAAGTGTGGGAGCGAGAGAGTGAATGTGGAAAGAGATGAAAGGAGTGGAACCTGGGATCGTATGTTTCCAAGGCAGCCTCTCTGCCCATTCAGCTATGGCATGGCTATACATACAGGGCTCCATCTTCCCTAAACATATTTGCCATTTTTTACTATTTTGAAAAACATTTTAAAATAGTTCAACTAGCCGATCTACATCGAGACATTGTGAGCTTGTGGATCGCCTATTTGAACTATTTTAAAAGGTTTTTTTTAAATAGTAAAAAATGGCAAATTAGTTTAGGGATGAGGGGTAAAATGTTGCGCAAGATATAGCCCACAGTGTGCACTGTGCATGGTTTTTAGGCTCTTATGCAGTGTCCTGTGCATGAATACAAAGGGTATTACATGAGAAGTGGCAAATTAAGGGCCTGAAAATCATTTAGTATTGGATATCTGTGTTGCATGCATGGATAGAACACAATAATTGCATTCTTCTAAAAATCTAAATAAAATAAAAACATCACAGGCATTAATTATTTATTATACAACTATGCCAGAGCTCTGCATTTGGCCTTAGAGATTTAGCAGTCTTATGGTGCTTCCATTTAGAGCATTGGATGACTTTTAACATGATCAAATATTGTGATGGTATGTTGTTAAAACATGTCTAATTAATACTGTTAAAGTGCACTAGTCAGTAGACACACACATTTTCAACACATACCCTTCTAAGCAAAATACAAACAAGTAGAATACATCTGAGAAGAAATAATCTCAAAAGTTTTTAATAGCAGTTCAATATCGTGGATGTTGTTGGAATGAGTGCTTGCCTCTCGTTATGTTGCAATTGGGCTTGGAGAAGTGTTTCTCCAACTCCCGAACAAGTCGAGCATTGGGTATATTTGGAAACCATTCTTGCTATGTTGATCACTCCTACACTGCAGGAAACATGTGCATCATATTTTAGCAGGTGTATGGGCATATACTGTATGCTTGCATGTAGCCAATCTTGTGTCGCTGAGCTTCTGAAGCTCTCTGACATTTTGCTGTGGATGTACGAGCCCGAAATGAAGACGTATCGTAGCTTTAGTAGTAAAGAGAAAAAAAAAACATACCGCCTCAGGTACTGACTTGACAGTATCAACTAAAACTAACTTCTGGCGATGTGTGTTGCAATGCACATAGTCTCATGAACTAGAACTGCACTATAGTTTTGTTGATATATTGACACCACAGTTGTGTTGTCTGACTTGATCAAAACGTGGCATCCCCGTACATACCCCGCTGATACTGTGGGCCGGAACGCATACTGCAATGTATAGTCCCATAATTGTGCTGTGTGTCTTTGTTGTCTTGTATTGTGTATTGTATTGTATCTGTATCTGTATGCTGCAGGGCGGGTCCTTGGGGTCCAAGACAAATTTCTCCTTTGGGAGACAAAAGAAACCTTGAACCTTGACCTTGAACCTTGAGGGTACCTACCCTAGGGGACACGGGGAGAACATGCAAACTCTACACAGAAAGGCCCTTTCGTCAAGCCCGCCTCGGGTATGGGCACTGATGACGCAGAGGAGAGAACACGCCCCCCAGCGCCCACAAATATTAGTTATATTCAATGGGATTTATTCTTTTGAAATAAAACGACATTCAAGTGATAGTTATTTTACAATCATTGTAATGTAAAGTTACATTTGGCGAGTTCTTGCATTCCGTCTCCCGTGATCATAGAGATCCAGAAGCGGAAGGATGGTGTCTAAATAGACAGGCAAGATATGTGCAAAAGAAGTGAATCCATATGTCACCACTCTATTAAAAACATGAAGGATTTTGAATGTCACTTCATAAAGGTTAGTTAGGTGTACCTTCCCTCCAATTCCTCTCTCTCTCTCTCTCTCTCTCTCTCTCTCTCTCTCTCTCACTTTCTTTCTCTCTTCCTCTCTCTCTCTCAGGGCACTATATAGATAGGGCTCTGGCCTATGCCAATCCACATACCGAGGCCATTTTAATTACAAGTTGTTATTATGTAATCTGTTTCAATTTATTATTACTGCATTATTTTGTTGGACAGAGGGTTTTTAGCAGTTATGTAAGACTGCTTTGTGAGATGTCAGGCTGACTTTGGAGGAAGCTCAGGATATGATTATACGTATGATGAATTGCATTTTTTTGCATTTTTATTGCGCTTTAGTGCTCAAAGCGCTTTACAATGGTTCATTCATTCATTAATTCATTCATTCATATAATTATATAATATAGGATGCGTTTGGATATAGGCCCTGAGCACACTTACATTGATGTCCTGATAAGACAAGCCATTTTTGCACTTTCTTTTACACAACAAGCAAAACGTATTCTCTCTTGGCTTCTAAAACATAATAGAATACATTGCTGCCTTTTGATACATTTTCTGTTCCATAAATGTTCTGTTCCCTAAAAATGTACATCACATGCCTTATTCTATTTTTGTTTTAGTAGCTATGTATTTTTAAGACAGCAGAGCTAATCATTTCCATAGAAACCTAGATCACAGATTTGCAGTAGTTGTTTTTTCCCCCTTTTATTTTAGTATACACTTTAATACAAAGGAAAAAGTAGTTTAGCCTATACATTAAAAAGCTTGCTGTAAGCTTGTTTAGAAATGGTGTTATTATTCTGTTAACTGTGTATGTATATTGCTGAGAAGTCTAGCTACAGTATATTCTAATGTAATCTGTAATACATACATTTAACATTTTACAATATAAAACATCAGTTAAGGTAAAGACAGCTGCCAGTACTTTACTGTAATTTACAGAATAATGTGTTCGAGTAAGTATGTGCATGTGCATGTGTGCCTATTTCTGTCAGTGAGCTAATGTGCATCAGACAGATTGGCTTTCCAAGTGCAAAGACAGCACTGCATGGCACATTGCCTTTGTCCTATAATATTAGTTCATAATATTTGGGTTATTTAGTGAGTAAATAACCTTCCTTGTGATGCATGTTACAGGTTTTTGCGAATGTGTGTTTGCTTGGGTGATGATGACAATACGACACGTTTACAAGTATTTAGTTGTGTGTTGACTTATGCACGTTGCACATGCATAAGTCAACAGCTCTCTCTGTCACTGTGCTATTGTTCTGTTTCACACTGGGTCACAGAGGTACATTCTGCTAAATGTTCTGTGTGCAGCTTTTAACCTGTACCCTTTGTTGTAGCTGTCTCTCTGCTGACAGCAGTGAGAACAGTGAGGTCAGGCCTGTCACTGTCACAGCTACCTTAAAGGCTCACACCTCGTGCTTTCATCATCTCTCCCTCGCAGTTCTCTCCTCTCCTCACCATACCTTGTTGGAGTATAAATCCAAGGCAAGGAAACCTGTTGTTTGTGAATGTATTTGGAGGGCAGAAGGGGGGATGGGGAAGTGTATAGTAAAGGAAAATGTTTATTGTACCAGTCTAAAAACATAATTGTCTACTCACGGTAATATATTATACACACAGAAATAGGCCACATGAGGTGTTACATTTTAGACTTTGCATTTGTACATAAGATTACAATTTTTCCAAAGTGATTAAAACGCTTTCAAACTTAATTGAATACTGTAACTGAGTCAATGTTAGTGTGGCGCTGAGTATGACGCTCAGCGATAATATTGGGATTGAATAATGTCAAATGAACATGCTGTGTAATCACTGGGCCCTGACCCCAGAGAGGGGTAGAAATGACTCCTTCTCCAGCCTGACTAACAACCCAATAACAGTGTTTAACTATAAAACATTATGCTTGCATTTATCTAAAGGTGGATATGAAATCCCAGTGCCTAAAATAAATGTAAATGATTAATGTGTTAAAACCTAAATAATGATCTACTCCCAAAAAAGGTGTAGATTCAGAGCAGGCCCTAACTTTACTCTTACTGAGACAAACAGGTCGATTTTGAAGGTGCGGTTTACCAGGTCGTGATACATAAATTGGCCTCGCTCTGCGCACATTCGTATTATGAAAGGCATATCGGCCCGTGTTGAACGCACTCGGCCCGTGTTGAACGCACACACATTTGGCATACCGCGTCCCTGAATATTTTAGCATTGTGGGAGTGTCCATATGTTAATTATTCTCGCTTTGCGCAATTTGCTATTAAGCCCCTTGACCTAAAGACACTCAGCGCATAACGATTAGACGTGGGTCTGACCACCTCATAAACGCAAAAAGCACTGTTTGATTTGACACTTGAGCGGCTCTGGAAGGCTGGTAGAGTGTTGCCATGTCTGTTTATTATAAGCGGCTTATTTTTCTGTAAAGTTGCTTTGTGTGGTTGCTTTTCTTGTTTCTAAAGTGGTTATTTGGGCTTTTCTCCTAATGTTGTTTAAACCAGTGATCGTCACACAGCACATTCCCATGTCAAGGATCCCCAGATGAATGCATTTGCCCAACTAAGGACAGCTAATCCAAAAATTAAATAAAAAGATTACTTTTGAAAATAGCAGATCTATACCAGCTCACAATGCATCACATTCATTCATTAAAACTATGAACTCTGACTGCAGGGGGATATATAATGATCATTATAACAATGTGCAAGAACATATTTAAAAAGAAGGAAGAACTTTATATTTGTGGACAATCAAAATATGTTTTTTTATTTTAATGTGGTGTCATTCAAATTAATCTGGATATGGCAGACTCACTATTTAGAAAATAAAAACATGGCACTTCATTTAAAATAGGTTACAGACCCCTGTTATATGCGCTTATTTTTATAGACCTATTTACTTACTATGAGACATGGCAGTTTTGCGTCTTTTTAAAAAAAATATTGAGATTAGAAACGGCCATAATTCTTTCATTTCTCAACCTTAAAAATAAATAAAAACATCTCCATAATCCGTGGGAAATGTGCTTTCATATGCTGTATCACACCCGATTCAAGTCTTCTTCAATAAAATGCTACGAGCGAACTCAGCGAAGACCATACCATCGGGGCCACAGCATTACGCAGCACGCATTCAACTCATCCCTTCGTCGTGACTTGAATGAAATAAAATATAATAAACGTTATTTTACTGGTGTTTTTCAATAGAAACAAATAAAGAGCGTGTGTAGGCTACTGTGTGCAAGTGCAACAGTGCATATACATGCATGCACTAGGCTATATTTCTTCCGTGTCGGGATGGTGATTGAGCTCTTCAAGTTCACAGCCCGTTTGGTCTTTCATAAAAAAACGTTGATATTAGCCTATAAACACTCATGGTTCTCTCATTTCTCAACCGTTTTATTAAATGTAAAAATCTCCATATTCCTTAGGAATCTTGCTTTCATTCGCTGTATGGTACATGGTTCTATCGTTATCGAATTAATTAATTACGCATGGATTGCCAATATGCTGCTATCTACTCGCAATTCCATTCCGATCTGAAAGGTGGGTCTGTTCTTTTGAGGCATAAAGGTGACAGCATGCAGTGCAATAGGAATAATTAACCCAAATGTGACAAAGGCATGTCATGTCTTCTATGGTGCCAGCCTGAAGAAATGTCATACCACGATCCCCAAAGTGCGCATTCCGTATGTGACATCAGCTGACTGGTAAAGAGAATAGTACGGACATGTTGATTGGGTACGTCTCAAACACGCCTTAAACACACCCATGACTAATTCAAGGCCGTTTTGCGCACTCCGCGGGGTGTCAAAAGCGCTTCTTAACATGGCCAAAATTGCAATATGACATACTACACGCCCCCAGATCATAATACTGTAATTAGATTAGTAATATAGAAGTAAGTAAAATAGAAGTCCTTAATCGACCCCAAAGAGGTGTGAAATAGGACACCAGCCATAAAGTAGGGGGAAGCCACAGCTTTCTCTCACAGGCAGGCTGACACAGCAGGGGATCTGATAAAGGCACATCTTCACTGTCTCTCCACATAGCCAGCACATGAAAGCACATGTACTGGATTCACTTCCTGGTTCCACAGCCCAAAATGCTTCCTGGAGGTGACAAACAGCCAATCACAGGAAGAGCTGATGGCCAGAGGGGTTAGATCCACCCTGGAGGAAGGGCTAACAGAACAGAGATCTTAAATAGCCTAGCGTGTGATCTCTTGTTGGATCAGATTCAATTTAAACAACTAAGAGAGTCCAATACCTCGTGTGGTAGCACGATGACCAGCCCTGTGTATTACACTGCACAGCGACCAAACGCAGCCTCACATTGACCAATGGTAAATATGAATTCATGCAATAACTATGAATAATAATAATCTATGTGTTGTGTTGTAAACCTGTTATTGACAAATGTATTGTATATTCTTGTCTACTACAGGTTTTTTACCTAATCAAACGGTTACTAAACTAATCTTTAACTAATCATAATCAAAGGCCTGAACAAGGGCTATAACAACTAACCCGATCTAAAATAGCTAAGCTCATTGTGTTAAATGTATGTTATGAAATCATATAATAAAAATATATAAAAGACAAGGAGTTATGTTATTTAGGTTGCGAATGGCCGGAGATTCGAGTAAATACATTTGACCCTATGTGAAGTTGTTTTCCCTTTCAGAGGGACTAGGTAGCACGGTTATGTTATCAATTAGCAAATAAACCGTAGCAAGCTATAAATCTGAACAGTTAGTTTAACAAAACTGTCATGTTAATAAGTCTCAGACATTCATTCCATGTAAATCAATATTTTATTAGATACTATTTTCAGCTAGACTTTTCAAATCAATCTGCACTTTAAAATGCATTAAAACGATGACATAACTTTGACAAAACATAATAAAATGTACTATGTAGTGTATTGGATGTCCTGCTTCAAGCGGGTTTCAACAGAGTCCCTGTAGTGCAAGTTAATCTCTAATCATCCACAATGAGATGAATGGAAAATTGGCTTCCTTGAAAACCAAACAATGCTTTGAAAAATGGTCTTTAGGACAGCATGGCATGAAAATGGTGAGAGCTGAAATAAAAAGGGGAAGATTTAATTAGTGAATGCTGGTCTCTCTTTCCATGTTGCTCTGGTGACACATCCAGCTCTGCCTACCAATCACCTGCAAAAAAGAAAGCATGCAGTCCCTAACGAGGCAGACAAGTCACAACATGCAAAGTGAATTTGCAGTCAGTCAGTGATGGCTGGATGAGGTCAGGTGCCATGGTGGTCTTCTCCGCCAGTGAAAAGCTCATTGGGAGTCTCAGAATATCTGACATGAACTCTGGCCTTGACTACATGTGGGAAGTGTGTGTGTGTGTGTGTGTGTGTGTGTGTGTGTGTGTGTGTGTGTGTGTGTGTGTGTGTGTGTGTGTATATGTATTCAGCGACTTTATCGTAATGATAGCGAGGTAAGCAAGCAAAAATATTTCTCCCGGTTTCTTTCCGGAACGGAAGGGGGGGGGGGGGGGGGGGGCTTACAGAGTAAAAGCGGCCATATCTGCGCGGCACCCCATGGGCCATTGAATTCCATGCGTTGAATCACTAGGGTCAACGTATAACAAGACATATCACACCGCAGGGACAACGCTAAAACCGTCTTGAAGGCAGTGTGAAGGCAAACGCAGCAAATTAAATATGGAACTTTTCCACCCATTTGCATCGACTCTACCGAAGTAGAGGTGTGAATGTGACCTTACTGACATGTGATGTAGTCCAGGAAGGAAGTGAGACCAGTGTCCGTAACATCATGGACACTGCTAAAATATAAAATATAAAAGAAAACACATATTACAAACATAAAGACCCCATGAAAGTGTTCTAAATCTTCTAAACGTCATTAACATCTAACAAGGAATGGTGAATGATGGTTCAGTTGAATCGTGTGCACGGCGAACATGATGACACCAAGCAGTATCACACAACCCATCCTGAAGTTTAATACATACTTAGAGAAATATATACAGTAGTTTTGGACAGTGGACACATGACATGACCAGAAGATATGAAACAAGGACAGGAATAGAACGTGCATCTCGTATCGTTGTGCACAGACGTCAGTCTCTTCAATTATTCTTACGTAGATGAGTGATTCACCACAGGGTCAAGCAGATAAAGGTCAGTGTGTGTGTATATATATATACACATACTGTAGTGTATAGACACACACTGACTGTGTGTCACTGGCATACCTCAGTTGCCATCTGGAAGCCCCAAGGATCCTGGCTGGAATCTGTACACGCACGCACGCACGCTCACGCACGCTCACACGCACACACACACGCACACACACACACACACACACACACACACACACACACACACACACACACACACACACACACAAAGAGACCCCTCTTGGTTTGTTATAGAAGGGATGCCACTGCCAGTACTGTATGGATGTAAAATCATGCCCAGTGCAAATTATTTAAATTATCTTTCCAGGAAAACAGCTTGCCTATAGAACTGAACAAAACCTTAAGCACAACCTCCACCCTCTATCTCTCTCTATCTTTCACAGCGTACAAGCACACACACACTGCTACACATTCCATGACGTTAAGCAATGTGCATGTTACTATAGGCAGATCAGTTACAGTATACAGCCCAGAGCAAGATGCTGCATTATTCACATTCACCCTATGATTCCCTAATGCAGCCGTCTGTGATCAGCTGGAGGAAAGATATTACACATGAAATATAAATGACTTGGATGGATGAGCAATGTAAATGTGATCCATCGGCAGTGCCAGGGGATGTAAAGTTTATTACAACCATTTTACTCTGCTTGGTGAAGTTCAAAGTAAGAATATTTCCTTGGCATGTGAATGTGTAAATGGTCTGACTTGTTTAGTGTCTTATATGACACTACGGAAGAGCTTGGCAAAGCAAAATTTGTGCAGATAAAAATCAAGCTCCTGTGTCGACACTCGGACAGAGTATCACTAGGCCACATGAGGTGTTAAAAATCCTGAGTCAATAAAACTCCATGCAGCTTGTTAATGTTAATCTCGCTCATACCCTTCTAGTACACTCAGAAATCCCCAGCACCAAGTCCATGAAAACATCCCTTACCCTTTCCCCGACTCAACTACTGGCTTTCAATACTGTTTGTCTGTTCGTTTGTTTGTTTGTTTGCCCAGACGCAAAGTGAGTGAGAGAGCAGTTATAAATCATATTGGTTGAATACACTGAAGCTGATTAGAGAGAAGGAGTTGAAGGCCCAAAGCTGCTTTTCCTAATCCCTGGATTAGTCCAATAATAAGAGGCCTGTCTTCTTCAGAGACAAGCAGTGGTTTTGGCTCAGCCATTAAAGCAGACTTCGGTATCTCCACACACTCAGAACAACCCCCTGGCCTGAGCACAGACAGACCTGACTGGGACAACCACTGTGGGCCAGGAAAGGCACGTCGCCAGACCAAGCGCTTCTAGTCTCAACAGAGCCTGGGAGCCTGCTAATTCTCTGTATGCTATGTGGCACATGTACTGGCTTGTGTGGGCCAGCAGTAGGTTGCAGCTTAACCTACTGGCACAGTAGCATGATTTCCCGGAATCTGTCTGAGACGGAAGCATTTACATTGTCCTTCCTTTCTGTAACTAACAATCATCACACACACGCACGCATGCATGCACGGACGCACTAGCCCCATGTGTGCACAAACATTGTCCTACACAAACATTAAATTCCCATTGACAATGAATGAACAATTTTACATCATAGTGTAAACACAAACATTGTATAACACAAACATTTATAATAATAATAATAATAAAACTTTATTTGTATAGCACCTTTCATGACATGAAATGCAGCTCAAAGTGCTTTACAGAACAATGGAGAATAAAAGAAAAGCAAGGCAACGACATTAAAAAACAAGCAGTTACAGTGAGGACATGAAAAATAAAAAATAAAAGATCAATTAAAGGCAATGTTGTAGAAGTGGGTCTTGAGCTGAGCTTTAAAAATGTCTACAGAGGCTGCCTGACGAAGGAACAGTGGGAGCTTGTTCCAAGCCGACGGCCCGTAGAAGCAAAAAGCTGCTTCCCCGTATTTTTTAGTTGCCATTTTTTTGGGCAAAGCGAGCAAGCCGGCGGTGGAAGACCTTAGGGGGCGGTTTGGGACATATTTAGGCAGGCAGTCATGTAGGTAGGAAGGTGCGAGACCATTGAGAGCTTTATAGACAAGTAAAATAATTTTAAAATCAATCCTAAAAACAACCGGAAGCCAGTGCAGTGATGCCAAAACTGGAGTAATATGTTCTCTCATCTTAGTTCTAGTTAAAACTCTGGCTGCTGCATTTTGGACAAGTTGTAATCTGTCAGTTGTTTTCTTAGGCAGTCCTGAAAAAAGTGCATTGCAGTAATCAAGCCGAGAAAAAACAAAGGCGTGGATTAGCGTTTTTGCATCGTCCAAGGACAAATAGGCTCTGATTCGTGCAATATTTCTAAGGTGAAAAAAGGCAATCTTGGTGACATGATTAATGTGTGAATTAAAGTTCAATTCAGAAGCAATAATAACCCCCAGGTTCTTTACTGTACTGTTAGTTTCTACAGTTAGGTTGCCAAGTCTGCTTATTATTGATTCTTTCTGCTCACTAGAACCGATTATGAGAACTTCTGTCTTATCCTCATTTAGCTTGAGAAAGTTCTCACTCATCCAACATTTGATGCTAGACAGGCAGGTCAACAGCGGGTCTAAAGCACAGGGATCATCTGGAGCCACAGAAAGATATAGTTGGGTATCATCAGCATAGAAATGAAAATTGACTCCGTGATTGGTAATGAGTTCGCCCAATGGCAGTATGTACAAGGAGAAAAGCAGAGGGCCAAGAATCGAGCCCTGTGGAATACCAGAACTGATGTCGGCTAGATTGACAAAGTAACTTCTGTTTGATAGGTAGGAGGAAAACCAGGACAGGGCCGTACCAGACAGGCCTATCCAGTGCTCCAGACGCTGTATTAAAATTGAATGGTCAATCGTGTCAAATGCAGCCGTTAGATCTAGAAGTAAGAGAACGGATACATGTTTCTTGTCAGCAGACACCCTAAGATCATTCATTACTTTTACAAGTGCTGTTTCTGTGCTGTGACCTTTCCTAAAGCCAGATTGGAATTTATTGTGGACATTATTGTTCTGTAGAAACACATCCAATTGATGGAAGGCATTTTTCTAAAACCTTGCCCAGAAAGGGTAGATTTGAAATGGGTCGATAGTTACCCAAAACAGCGGGATCAAGATTGTGTTTCTTGAGTAAGGGCCTAACTACAGCAGTCTTCAGTGAGTCTGGGAAGACGCCTGATTGTAGAGAGCTGTTTACAATTTTTAGGATATCTCCAATCACACTGTCTAAGACCTCTTTGAGAAAGGTGGTGGGAATTGTATCCAATGAACAGGAGGATGATGTCATCTGTGATATGGTTTTGCAGAGTTCGTCTTCATCAATTGCGCAGAACGATAATAGGCTCCCCCTGGAGAGATCTACCCTGGGACCATTAGCTGCTGTTTGAAGGTTTGCGCTAGCAGCAGCACCATTCATAATATCAGCTCTAATGTTAAATATTTTGTTGTCAAAAAAGCATGCAAACTCATTACACTTAGCTTTAGAGGCCGGGAATGACTGCTTGTAGGACTGGGGGGGGGGGTTTAAAAGTCGTTCAATGGTAGAGAATAGGACTCTGGCATTTTTCTTGTTCTCATTAATAATGCCAGAGAAATATGCCTGCCTTGCTAGACGCAGGGCTTTGTTATAGGCGACTGTTGACTTTTTAAGAATCTCTAGGTGGATGGTGAGTTTATTTTTTCTCCAAGCTCGCTCAGCTCTACGACATTCTTGCTTCAGTGAGCGTGTATGCTCGTTTATCCAGGGTGTTACTCTGGTGTTATGTTTCTTTTTTGTTTTCATGGGAGCCACTATATCAAGAGCTGACTCTAGTTTAAGATTAAAAATTTGAACCATATCATTCACTGGGGGAGTATCGGGCAGGGGGGGGGGGGCCCAGATTACGAGAGAACTCGTCGGCTGCAGAAGAGCTAAAAAAACGCTTTTTTATGGTATATTCAGTGATGTTTTTCTCTAGATCAGAGACAGTCATATTAAAACACAGCAAATAGTGGTCTGATAGCTCAGGCCTTTCAATAGTCCTTTCCACAGTGATGTTCAGCCCTCTAGAAATCACCAGGTCCAGAGTGTGCCCATGTTTATGTGTAGGCCCAACAACATGTTGGATAAACTCAAAGGAGTGCAATAACTCTAAGAAACCCATAGCCACAGCATCTGTAGCATCATCCAGGTGAAGATTAAGATCACCTGAGATAAGAGTTCTGTCATAGTTCGTGGAGCAGATAGATAAAAGTTCGGATATTTCTGTTAGAAATGTTGCTTTACTGCATTTTGGCGGGCGATAAATGCTAATCATTGGCATAGAGGATTGACCATGTAGTATAGTGGCCTGGTATTCAAAGGATGTAAAGCTGCCAAGGGTCAGAGCCTTGAATTTTAACGTGTCTGAAAAAATTATTGCCAGTCCACCTCCTTTCTTAGCTTCGCGAACAGAGTGAATGAAACTGTAGTTTGCGGGACAGGCTGGCGCTAGGAGAACAGCTCCATCCGAGCCAAGCCATGTCTCTGTTAGAAAGATTATATCTAGCTTCTCTTTGCAGATTATATAATTTACAGAGGAGGACTTATTTGTTAGTGACCTGATGTTAAACATGGCAAGTTTAAGCTTGTTATCACATTTTTGGGGGCTGTGATGCCTGAGAGGTACAGTAACCAAACAGCATTCTCTCTCCAGACCACTCCTTGTGTTGGACACTCTATTTGAAATAACAGTAGAGATGTTGTGAACCTCAACCTCTGCAGTGATTGAAACACCAGGCTTTCTAGAAGCATGGGGTCCATACATGTTTGTTGCTGCGCATAATGGACCCTGTTCATATCAGTTATCAAATGTATTTTCTAGGCTATCTGGAGCTGGGCTTAACATATGGGACGCCATCAGTCTGTGACATCGTCTGGTAAGGGGGGTCGACTTTATTCCAATGTTTATCAGGTCCACCATGCCCGGGGTGAATGAGAGGAGACATATTGGTGAGGGAGTTAGAAATTCTTCCAATCGACTGTCATTGATGGACCTCTCGGTGGCCTCAGTATCTTCTCCATCAGGGGACGCTGTGACTTCATGCTCTGTGATTTCTTCTCCACCAGGGGACGTTGTGACTTCATGCTCTGAGATTTCTTCTCCACCAGGGGACGCTGTGACTTCATGCTCTGAGATTTCTTCTCCACCAGGGGACGCTGTGACTTCATGCTCTGAGATTTCTTCTCCACCAGGGGACGCTGTGACTTCATGCTCTGAGATTTCTTCTCCACCAGGGGACGCTGTGACTTCATGCTCTGAGATTTCTTCTCCACCAGGGGACGCTGTGACATCATGCTCTGAGATTTCTTCTCCACCAGGGGACGCTGTGACATCATGCTCTGAGATTTCTTCTCCACCAGGGGACGCTGTGACTTCATGCTCTGAGATTTCTTCTCCACCAGGGGACGCTGTGACATCATGCTCTGAGATTTCTTCTCCACCAGGGGACGCTGTGACATCATGCTCTGAGATTTCAACTCCACCAGGGGACGCTGTGACTTCATGCTCTGTGCGTTTTCCTCCAGCAGGGGGCGCTGTGACTCCACGCTCTGTGCGTTTTCCTCCGGCAGGGGGCGCTGTGACTCCACGCTCTGTGCGTTTCTCTCCACCAGGGGGCGCTGTGACTCCACGCTCTGTGCGATTTCCTCCACCAGGGGGCGCTGTGACTCCACGCTCTGTGCGTTTTCCTCCAGCAGGGGGCGCTGTGACCCCACGCTCTGTGCGTTTCTCTCCACCAGGGGGCGCTGTGACTCCACGTTCTGTGCGTTTTCCTCCACCAGGGGGCGCTGTGACTCCACGCTCTGTGCGTTTTCCTCCAGCAGGGGGCGCTGTGACTTCACGCTCTGTGCGTTTTCCTCCGCCAGGGGGTTCACCATCTGTGACATTCCTTGTTTTTGGCTGCTTGGCAACCATTGCCAAAATATTATCTGTTGTGGCTTGGGCGCTATCTCTTGACTCTGCTCTGTCCTTGGAATTCATGTTGTAGCGCAACACGTTTCTGGCCAGTTTGGAGAGTTGACAGGGATGATTCATGTTTTGAAAGATGTTGGTGAAAATTAGGTGTGTTGCGTCTACAAAAAGATGCCTTCTGTCCCAGAAAAAATTGAAATTGTCAATAAAATTGAATGATTTTTGCGTGGGTGTTTCTTCTGTGCATGCCTTTGAGAGCCATTCGTTGAATGCAAACAGTCTGCTAAAACGCTCACACCCTGCCATCGGAGGCAGTGGCCCACTAATCCAAAAGTCAATGGGCCTGATTCTTCAACGTGTTTCCGCTGATATATTGCCGTGACGCTGGCGGAAAGGCATTTACGTGGATTTCCCACATTAATTTGGAATTCATGGAAATGGCCGTGAACTTGACGCTGACTTTGGTTCGTCGGAAACTCCGCTAAATCCTCCGCCACCTCTTTAGGTGGCGGAGAAATTTGCGGAAGCATACACTTGCATATAGATTTATTCAGAAGGCTTTAGTCTTCATGCTGAATCAATAAATAGTCCCCAAATCTCAGATAAAATATGTAGGCATGTGCCCCCAACATATTGGTCGATCAGCACAAAAAATCAGCACAAAAAACGATATATATACAGTACTGTCCCCTTCGTCTGTACCAGGCCAGTACCTAGAGGTACCTATAGGTTTTTAAAAGAACCTGGGTACCTCTGGAAGCCACACCTCTGATGGGTGTGGTTTAGTCTTAAGGGGTGTGTTTTTTTCACCCACTGTGTAATATAATAAACGGACAGTAGGTGGCAGTAGGACAGTAGGACAGAGGCCAGAGCAACAATATTTGCCTCTGAGATGTAGTAAAGTAGAAGTAAAAGTATTGGAATTCATGAATACTAAAGTAAAGTACAAATGCCTCAAAATTGTACAGTACTTAAGTAAATGCACTTACTTTCCACCACTGTGGAATGGTGAGTGACTTTCTTAATATCATTTAAATATAAAAACTTAAATTAATAGGTTTACCATGCATGCCAAAATAGGATCTTTTCAATGGTTTTGTGATGTCATCAGGAGTAAGTCAGTAACAGTTTATATTTACCCCTGACTGTCACTAGGCTCTTTGAATATGCTTTCTCAAAGCCTGTATCTGTTTAAGAGTAATAAAACAAGTCTAAGGTTTAATCCAGGGGTTTTCAACTGATTATGAACCAGGGACCACCACCCTGACTGAAACTTAACCTGGGGACCACCACCCTGACTGAGAATCAACCTGGGGACCACCACCCTGACTGACAATTAACCTGGGGACCACCACCCTGACTGAGAATCAACCTGGGGACCACCACCCTGACTGAAAATCAACCTGGGGACCACCACCCTGACTGAAAATTAACCTGGGGACCACCACCCTGACTGAGAATCAACCTGGGGACCACCACCCTGACTGAAAATCAACCTGGGGACCACCACCCTGACTGAGAATCAACCTGGGGACCACCACCCTGACTGAGAATCAACCTGGGGACCACCACCCTGACTGAAACTTAACCTGGGGACCACCACCCTGACTGAGAATCAACCTGGGGACCACCACCCTGACTGAGAATCAACCTGGGGACCACCACCCTGACTGAAACTTAACCTGGGGACCACCACCCTGACTGAGAATCAACCTGGGGACCACCACCCTGACTGAAAATCAACCTGGGGACCACCACCCTGACTGAAAATTAACCTGGGGACCACCACCCTGACTGAGAATCAACCTGGGGACCACCACCCTGACTGAGAATCAACCTGGGGACCACCACCCTGACTGAGAATCAACCTGGGGACCACCACCCTGACTGACAATTAACCTGGGGACCACCACCCTGACTGAGAATCAACCTGGGGACCACCACCCTGACTGAAACTTAACCTGGGGACCACCACCCTGACTGAGAATCAACCTGGGGACCACCACCCTGACTGAAAATCAACCTGGGGACCACCACCCTGACTGAAAATTAACCTGGGGACCACCACCCTGACTGAGAATCAACCTGGGGACCACCACCCTGACTGAAAATCAACCTGGGGACCACCACCCTGACTGAGAATCAACCTGGGGACCACCACCCTGACTGAAAATCAACCTGGGGACCACCACCCTGACTGAAAACACTTACTATGAGTAAGCAGACACTTGCGGTTGATTATGCGATATGCAATATCATTGTATTTGACCTAAAAGAGAAGACTGCGCTACCCATTATTTATCACAGAGTCAGAGATTTTACACAGAGTCAGAGAGGTGCGCGCTGCGCTCAACTCCCGTTTAATTTCAAGGACCCCCAGTTTGACATGCATTAGTCTATGGAGTATGGAGGGGGGGGGGGGGGGGTCCCTGGCATATCTCTTCAAATGGGGGTCCCTGGCATATCTCTTCAAATGGGGGTCCCTGGCATATCTCTTTAATCTGAATATTGTCTTGATGATTATTGATGAAATGTTTGCAATTAAACCCTTTTTGTACTTTTGGTAAACACGCTTCTGCCCACTTTTTTATATAATTATGTATTTAGTTACATCATAACCCCTGTTCTGAGGACCCCCTGTACTGTGGACTGGGGGTTAACTGTACATTAACTGTACATTAACTAAAGTTTGCAAATAAATGTAGTGGCGTACAAATACAATATTTGCCTCTGAGATGTAGGAGTAGAGTGGAGTAGAAGTAAATAAAATACACATTAACAATTTGGCCATTTTAAAATAGCGTGCGATGTAGTGTGAGCTTGTTGATCTGCTATTTTCAAAATATTTTTATATATTTGAAAACTTGAAATGAGACATAAAATCTAAATTAAATTAAATTCAAAGGAGCTTTACGACATATTGTGAGCTTGTAGATCTGCTATTTTCAAATAGTCTACTTACTATACTGAGGAATTGGTTAATGCATTTTTTGGCGTAC
Source organism: Protomyctophum parallelum (assembly GCF_964188405.1). Classification (NCBI taxonomy): domain Eukaryota; kingdom Metazoa; phylum Chordata; class Actinopteri; order Myctophiformes; family Myctophidae; genus Protomyctophum; species Protomyctophum parallelum. The sequence goes on from NC_139699.1 coordinate 31,602,547, forward strand.
AAATACAATATTTGCCTCTGAGATGTAGTGGAGTAGAAGTAAAAGTATTGGAATTCATGAATACTAAAGTAAAGTACAAATGCCTCAAAATTGTACAGTACTTAAGTAAATGCACTTACTTTCCACCACTGTGGAATGGTGAGTGACTTTCTTAATATCATTTAAATATAAAAACTTAAATTAATAGGTTTACCATGCATGCCAAAATAGGATTTTTTCAATGGTTTTGTGATGTCATCAGGAGTAAGTCTGTAACAGTTTATATTTACCCCTGACTGTCACTAGGCTCTTTGAATATGCTTTCTCAAAGCCTGTATCTGTTTAAGAGTAATAAAACAAGTCTAAGGTTTAATCCTATTTAAAAAAAATAGGCCTATCAGTTTTTTTTTCTTCCTGAAAACCCTAAAAAAAATAACTTAGGCATAACTAAAAAAACATTGCATGGATGCACCTGGGACGTATCCTCAGTGATGTATCCTGAGGTCATTATTTTAAGAAGAAGACAACATTGAAGTGACATAATGGACACATTCCTTTGTTTTGTTTTGTCTTGTTTGATTATTGTTCAATGTATTCATTTGGAAAACTGCTTTGTGGTTAAGCAGAGGAATATACTGAGGGTGGAACCCCCCCGTGGAACCCCCCCCCCCCCCCACTCTCTCTCTCTCTCTCTCTCTCTCTCTGTATGCTCACTACTGTATACAATTAACATAACCTGTTTGGCTAGACACTGGGGAGAGAGAGTCAAATACTACTAAAAGATTGCAACAGACTAGCATTTTTAATCAGCACAAACCAGGACATGCTAAATACAGGCATGTTTGGGTACAGAGCCTGCTTTTAACTAATTCAGATGGCATTTGGCATTTGGGGTCCTCAGAACAGATTGTTCAAAGACTGAGCTTAAATCTGAATTTGCTACACCAAATCATAAGAAAACAAAAAGAAAGCTATCTCACACACTGGAACAGATCTACTCAAAACCAGAGCAAAATGGAATGCTATTTAGCTCTAAACAGGGAATACACATTAGTAGAATACTTGAGCACAGTAACTGACCCAAAACTAAGGAAAACTTTAACTCAATATAGACTCAGTGAACACAGTCTTGCGAGGAGAGCACAGTTGGCACCCTGGCACCATTGTTTGGGACACAGCTAAAGGTGTTGAATGCGCCGTGGGGGGTGGGGTAATATGAACTGTCTTGCCAGTAAACTGAAGTTCCCTGGCAAGTATTAAATTAAATTCGTATTTAACATCATTAAATACGAATTAAAATACTCTATATTCTCTTGCATCCAAAGAGCCTAAAGTATTACCGATTTCCAATACTTTTACTTCTACTCCACATCTCAGAGGCAAATATTGTAATTTGGCAGGCAGGCAGACAGACCCTTACTATCAATCTATTTTTTTTAAAACCTCCTTTTTCAGCATTGAGGGCTATATAATTATAATTTAGGCCAATATCTTGGTTTGTAAAGAAAAACACTTGTTTCCCAATAAGTCACTTTTATTTTCTATAAATAACAAATCAAAATGAGAATAATAAAAGGTTTAACAACTTTGGGTTTTATGCCCTAACATTTTTTAAATGTTTCTTTAAGATGAGATGACTTGTAACATTCTTGTTAAGCTCTAAGTAAGTAAAAGAAAAAAAAGAGACAAATAGTAAATACAAAGTTCAACCAAACAATTACGTTTTTTGGCTGTTACAAATTCTTCTACTTTGTAGAATGTTCACATTGTTTGAACAGGTAAGACTATAAGAGCGAAAGTGTGAATACTAGTTAGTGCAATTTGATCTGCATGGCTCAGCCCTTCAGTGATTTGTGCCCTCACTTTATCATACTGTACATGCCAGGCAACACACGTGTGGTCATATGCGACCTGCATGGCATTTTGTAACGTGGTTCTGCAACTCTCTAAGCCCTTCCAGCCTTTCAAGTGTGGAGGTGTTAGTTGGATTCGGGGGTTGAGGCAAAGTAGTAGCCTGACCAGCTTATTAGCATGTCTAAAGAGACACTTGAAGCTGGAGATCCTATCATATCGTTCTCAACCTGTGGGACCCCAGATGACAGTGAAGTGTCAATTTAAGGACTTTTAAGACTTTTATAATGCCTCAAAGGCTCTAAAAGAAAAAATACCATTACTGCATCAAAAGTAATCAGCAAACCATGCTATAAAAACTGGTCAAACTGGTGAAAATAGCCGATCTACAAGTTCACAACGAGCTTGTAGATTGGCTATTTTCACAATATTTATCTGTGGAACCATTCTGTTGCTTGTCTGGGTGGGGGATCCCCAGTTCAAATATGATTACTTTGGGGGTCCTCAGAACAGGGGGTCCTCTCAAAAAAAATTACAAGATATATTGTGCCAGTTCAATTCTTGTTGGGAGCGTACCTATGTTCCCCAGGTTCTATGTTCCCCACCATGCAAAAAAGGTTCTTTGTTGAATATTTTGTTTTACATGCTGTAATTATACAGTTTGGCTGATTATTCCAATGAATTGGATTCAGTTGTAAAAAGAGCTGGCTTATTTAGTGGGTGGAAGGGGCCCGGTTGAAAAGTAATATAAAGTAATATGTAACTATATTACTCTTGATTCCAAGTAATAAGTAATGTCATAGTATTACTATTTCTAATGAGTAATAAGTAAAGTAAACATATTACTCTTAAGTAATATTGCCCCAGATGACAGTTGGTAACCATTTGGTTACCAACGCTCCATCATTTAGGCTGCATATGGGGACCACCTGGAATCCCCCCAAGGACCACTGGTGGTCCCCAGACCACCTGGAACCCCCCCAAGGACCACTGGTGGTCCCCGGACCACCTGGAACCCCCCCAAGGACCACTGGTGGTCCCCGGACCACCTGGAACCCCCTCGAGGGCCACTGGTGGTCCCCGGACCACCTGGAACCCCCTCAAGTACCACTGGTGGTCCCCGGACCACCTGGAACCCCCTCGAGGGCCACTGGTGGTCCCCGGACCACCTGGAACCCCCTCAAGGACCACTGGTGGTCCCCGGACCACCTGGAACCCCCTCAAGGACCACTGGTGGTCCCCGGACCACTGGTGGTCCCCGGACCACTGGTTGAGAACCACTTATTTAAATGCACTAAGGGGGTAGCTTCATCTCTCTGCTAAGGGGGTCCCTGCTTCATATCTCTCTCAGCTAAGGGGGGTCCCTGCTTCATCTCTCTCTCAGCTAAGGGGTCCCTGCTTCATCTCTCTCTCAGCTAAGGGGGTCCCTGCTTCATCTCTCTCAGCTAAGGGGGTCCCTGCTTCATCTCTCTCTCAGCTAAGGGGGTCCCTGCTTCATCTCTCTCTCAGCTAAGGGGGTCCCTGCTTCATCTCTCTCAGCTAAGGGGGTCCCTGCTTCATCTCTCTCAGCTAAGGGGGTCCCTGCTTCATCTCTCTCTCAGCTAAGGGGTCCCTGCTTCATCTCTCTCTCAGCTAAGGGGGTCCCTGCTTCATCTCTCTCTCAGCTAAGGGGGTCCCTGCTTCATCTCTCTCAGCTAAGGGGGTCCCTGCTTCATCTCTCTTTCAGCTAAGGGGGTCCCTGCTTCATCTCTCTCTCAGCTAAGGGGGTCCCTGCTTCATATCTCTATCAGCTAAGGGGGTCCCTGCTTCATCTCTCTCAGCTAAGGGGGTCCCTGCTTCATATCTCTCTCAGCTAAGGGGGGTCCCTGCTTCATCTCTCTCAGCTAAGGGGGTCCCTGCTTCATCTCTCTCTCAGCTAAGGGGGGTCCCTGCTTCATCTCTCTCTCAGCTAAGGGGGTCCCTGCTTCATCTCTCTCAGCTAAGGGGGTCCCTGCTTCATCTCTCTCAGCTAAGGGGGTCCCTGCTTCATCTCTCTCTCAGCTAAGGGGGGTCCCTGCTTCATCTCTCTCTCAGCTAAGGGGGGTCCCTGCTTCATCTCTCTCAGCTAAGGGGGTCCCTGCTTCATCTCTATCTCAGCTAAGGGGGTCCCTGCTTCATCTCTCTCAGCTAAGGGGGTCCCTGCTTCATCTTTCTCAGCTAAGGGGGTCCCTGCTTCATCTCTATCTCAGCTAAGGGGGTCCCTGCTTCATCTTTCTCAGCTAAGGGGGTCCCTGCTATTAAGACTTAATAGCTCTGCTCATCATGGGCCGACGCCACCTGGTGGTTGAATAGCTACTCCACACTCCACAATAAACCTGTGGGTGTGGCTGAGAATCTGGGGGTGTGTCTGTGGGTGTGTCTAACATAGATACCTGTAGGTACCCATGGATGTCATTTTGAGATCGAGGAAGAAACGGATAGGATTGTACCGTATATATATAAAAGCCGAGTGCACTTGTATGCCTAAATGCATGCATTATAGGCAAGTTAGCCTATAGAGTCCCATATACAGAAACTGCCCCGCAAGCCGACACCTTTTTATTTATTTATTAGGATATTTATATCATGCGCGATTGGGGATGCTCACTCAGCAGCCTTCTACTCGAAGTGCAACGGTTGTGAGCTTGTAGATCGGATCTCGCGGACTCGCGCTGCATGTTAAAAAACAAATTCACAGTTATAATAAGAACATAGGCTTATCTGCATTCTGCACTGTACGAATCCAACATAGTTTAGTGTAGACAGTAATGCCTGCAGTAGGCGGCGGCAGGCCTAATGAAATTGTTTTGTTACGGAGATCCTTGAGTCAGTTGACTGTCGGTGTGTGTGTGTGTGTGTGTGTGTGTGTGTGTGTGTGTGTGTGGGGGGGGGGGGTGCGTGTGTGTGTGTGTGTGTGTGTGTGTGTGTGTGTGTGGCGGAGGGCAGACAGCAGCGTACTGCCGATCCGATTCACATTGGAAAATGAATAGGGCTAATTAGCCCTATAAAAAAAATAGAAGACCAATATTAGCCTAATGAATGCAGCGTGTTTGAAAGTCGGCCAGTCATATCAGTTTTAAACCAGCTCACCTCCACTCGTGAACATGACGGACACACAGACAGAATTTATAATAATGTATATTGATATTGATCACATGGATGCCACACACAGAATAGTTTAACTCACTGGATAAACTCACTGGATTATAATTTCTTCAGACAAGAGGATCCCAGGCCTACGAGGTAGGCCTATAATATATTTACTTATGAATGTATGGGCTACTGTTCTTTATCGCGCAACAGTGTCGAGGGCCCATGCAGCCCCCCTCCCTCTCTCGTCTCTCTCTCTCTCTCGCTCTCTCTGAAAAGACGACTTTTGCATTGACATATCCGATATTTTAAATATCGGATATGTTTTACCTCTGCAAAGGTGTGAGTGAACACCCGCCTTGGTCCCGAACTTAATTAAATAAATTATAATTATATTGCTTCAGCGGAGCACGCACCATTGTAAGCTTGGATATAGCAGTGACCGCGGCTGTGATCTCAGACAAACTGCTGTCTGCTGAGTCATGCTTGAAGCCTTTTATGGTCGATATGGGGCGTGGATCAATGCAGATGAGGTTGTCGGTTGCTTTTCCGATCACTTTGCACCCGCTGCTTTCAGTATGACATACACCTGCGATACGCCAGCGCACCTGTGGTACACACCACTCTCTGAATAACACGTCATCTCAACGTAGCTTGATCGGACGGATAAATACGATATCTGTTTCCGTCACCGTTACACTCTGGCGCATTTCGTTTTTGAAGAATCAGGACCCAAATCACTATATTCACTCAGAGTGAACAGTAGGGCTTTGAAATCCTTTTTTAGGTTGCCTTCTTCTCGTTTTTCCGCATCACGTGCACCGATGTGCAGTATCAGAGTTTTTACCATGGGGTGTGCATCAACAATCTTTTCAATTCTGTCCTCCATATCAGAGATAGTGTCATTGGGAAAGCATATTACTTTAGTTTTTCTCTTTTTGTTGCTTTTAACATATTTTACAGCCTGATCGCCGACAATCAGACATTCAGTCATTTGCTCTCCATTAGCTACCCTGCTCGGAGTGGCGTTAACACGGTTATCTGATGGGCCACTAGACTCGGCCGCATTCAGCGGCTGAGTCAGCAATGGGTTAAATCTATTAGTCAGCCGTATATTCTCCCTTTGGGGAGGTGTGTATTTTGATTTTCCTTTCGCATTTTTCCACTGCGGGGGGGGGGGGGGGTGGTTTTGGGTCGGGCTAGGAGCGTAGGCCAGCTGGTCTTATCAGGGCTCCGAGTCCTCCCACTTAGCCGTCCTAATAATAATAATATATACGATTTATATAGCGCTTTTCTAGGTACCCAAAGTCGCTTTACAGAAAGAAATACAGACATATTTATTAGAAAACAAATTAAAAGGTTTAAAAGGTTAAAAACTAGGAATAAAAATCAAAAGAGGGGCAAACAAGAAGGGTGTGTGTGTGTGCGTGTGTGTGTGTGTGTGTGTGTGTGTGGGGGGGGGGTTATGTAGGGAAAGCCAGTTTGAAAAGGTGAGTTTTGAGTGTGCTTTTGAACATTTCGAAGGTGGGGGCAGCTCTGATGTGGGTTGGGAGTGAGTTCCAAAGAGAAGGGGCAGCCACTGCGAAGGCCCTGTCTCCCCATGTCCGTTTGTTGGATCTGTGGGTTTCCAGTTGGTTGGCAGTGCTTGACCTGAGGGAGCGGGAGGGGACATGGCGGTTGATGAGTTCAGAGAGGTAGAGGGGGGCCTGGTTGTTGAGGGTTTTGTAGGTGATGGTGAGTATTTTGAATTCAATTCTGGACTTGACTGGGAGCCAGTGGAGTTCGCGGAGGATGGGTGTGATGTGGTCCCTGGATCTGGTTCTGGTGAGTAGGCGGGCGGCGGAGTTTTGAACATATTGTAGTTTTTTGAGGACCTTGGTGGTGACGCCATACAGGAGGCTATTGCAGTAGTCGAGTCTGGATGTGATGAAGGCATGAATGAGTGTTTCAGCGGCCGTGTGGGATAGCATGGGACGAAGGCGGGCAATGTTACGGAGGTGGAAAAATGCGGTTTTGGTGATCTGGTTGACATGGGGCTGGAAGGAGAGGGTGGGGTCAAGGATGACACCAAGGTTGCGGACACGGGTGGAGGGGGTGACAGTGGAGCCATCAATGGTGAGGGAGAAGTCATGGGAGGAGCGGGTGAGTGAGTCGGGGCCAATGATGATGATTTCAGATTTATTGCAGTTGAGTTTTAGGAAGTTTGTTTGCATCCATGTTTTGATGTCAGTCAGGCAGGAGGTGAGAGTGGAGTGGGTGGTGGGGGTGATGGTTTTGGCGGGGAGATACAGTTGAGTGTCATCGGCATAGCAGTGGAAGTGGAGACCATGAGTGCGGAGTATCTGGCCAAGGGGGAGCATGTAGAGGATGAAGAGAAGGGGACCGAGTACTGAACCTTGGGGGACGCCGTGGGTGACAGGTGATGTGAGTGATTGGCAGTTATTGATGGAAATAAAATGCTGTCTGTCAGTGAGATATGATTGGAACCAGGAGAGGGCAGTGCCAGTGATTCCAAGGGTGGATTTGAGGCGTGAGATGAGTATGGAGTGATGAATGGTGTCGAAGGCGGCACTGAGGTCAAGGAGGATGAGGATGTTGAGTGAACCGGTGTCAGCAGATAGCAGTAGATCGTTGGTGACTCTGAGGAGGGCAGTTTCAGTGCTGTGTTTGGTGCGGAAGCCGGATTGAAATTGCTCATATAGGTGGTTTGTTTCCAGGTATGCAGTGATTTGGTTTGTGACGACTCGTTCCAGAATTTGACAGAAATGGGAGGTTTGAGATGGGCCGGTAGTTATTGGGGGAGTCAGGGTCGAGGCCGGGTTTTTTTAGGATCGGAGTGATGGAGGCAAGTTTTAGGGAAGGGGGAACGAAACCAGAGGAAAGGGAGGAGTTTATTGTTTTAGTGATGAGTGGTGAGAGAGTGGGGATACAGTCCTTGAGGAGGTAGGTGGGGAGGGGGTCCAGGGAGCAGGTTGAGGATTTCATGCCTGCAATGACAGTTGACAGCTCAGAGGGTGAGATGTCAGTGAATGAGGAGAAGGAGTGTGTAGTGGGTATGGTAGGCTCAGGTTCAGGTCCGGGGGGAGGGGTGGCCAGCTGGCTGTGAATGTTGTTGATTTTCTCATGAAAGAAGGTTAGGAAGTTATTGCATTTTTCAGTGGTGAAGGAGTGGGAAATGGTGTCCATGGGTTTGAGTAGTTTGTTTATTGTGGAGAAAAGTACTCTGGGGTTGCCACTGCCTGACTGAATAATTCCAGAGTACTGTTTATGCATGTCGGAGTGAACAGTGAGCCCTGTTCTCTTGGACAGCCTTTCCAGCTGCCGGCCCTTGGACTTGAGGCTGCTGAGTTCATCTGTGAACCAGGGAGCAGTGTGGGTGAATGAGACGGAACGGGTTTGAACGGGTGCAAGCTGGTCAAGGGAGGAGGAGAGTGTGGTGTTGTATATGTTAACCAGTTCGGTGGGGGAGTCAGACTGTGTTAAGGAGGAGATGGAGATGGCGTCGGAGAAGGATACGGAGAGAGACAAGGGGTTGATGGATTTTAACTTCCGGAACTTTATGGTGCGTTTTAGCTTCTCGTGGGGGGTGGGTGTGTCAATGTGGAAGTCTATGGCAAAGTGATCTGAGATGGTAGCACCAAAATTGGTGCTAGATATGTGGCTGATACTGGAGTTGGTGGAGCAGACTAGGTCGAGGGTATGGCCTTTAACATGGGTGGGGAAATCAATGTGTTGAGTGAAATTGAACAGTGTCAGGATGTCCATAAATTCGGAAGCAGCTGTGCAAGTGGATTTTTCCACGTGGAAATTGAAGTCACCCAGGAGTGTGACAGATGGGGATATGGAACACAGTTGTGTGAGAAATCCTGATAGGTCGGAGAGAAAAGATGGGTTGGGCTTGGGGACTCGATAAATGACTGCGATGACCAGGGGTTTGGGGCCGGATAGTTTGAAAGTGAGGGATTCAAATGATGGTGGGGCCTGGATGGGGATTTTGGTTAGTTTGATGTTAAGCCGGTGGATGACAGCAATACCACCACCGGCACGTCCGTCCAGGCGAGGATTGTCCATATAGGAATATCCGGAGGGGTAGATTTGTTAAGTGTGATGTATTCCTGAGGTTTTTGCCATGTTTCAGTGATGAATATGAAGTCCAGGTTTTTGTCAGTGATGTAGTTGTTGATAATGGATTCCTTGAGGTTGAGAGAACGGGAGTTAAACAGTGCGCATTTGAGATGAGATGGTATGCTGACGGAATGAGGTGCTTTGACTAAGGCTCTCAGACAGACAGGGCGCACGTGTGGTTTGTTGTGGTAGCTGTGTGACGTCACGGCTGGACGGCGACTGGGCAACAGAGATGGAATGGAGTTTCGTGTACAGGCAGCAAACTTATGTCGGCTACCCCTATGAGAGTAGCGGGGCCGGCGGAGAAGTCCGTGTTCTTTGATGGTTGTGGTATATCCAGGAGTTATTGTGATATTGAGTTGGTGGAGTTTGACGGAGGAGTAGTGGATCGTCATGCTGTCCGGTGGTATCGTTGACGGGGCTCTGGCTCTGCTAACCGCAATCCAAACGAAGCTAGCAGGCAGCCCCACTATGCTAGCAGATAGCACAGAAGAGCTAGCCGGTAGGCCAGCGATGTCAGCGGGCGGTCGCAGGCAGAGCTCCCGCGGACAGAGAGCGAAGAGGCAGAGGACTGTAATCCAAAGCATGCCGGGCACACTGTAGCCTTGATCCAGCTCGAAAACAGATAATCTGCTGTAACACCAGCCAAGCGACGAGTGAAGGCAACCAGGGCCAACTACGCCAACAAGTGCTGGTAGCAGGTTACCGCAGACAGTTTGATCGCCGAGTAGGTCTCTCCAGCGACAGAGGCTAACTACACCGCGGACAACAAGCAGAGCTATCCGGGTGGGGAACCTCCTCAGCGGGGGTGAAGGAGTGGAGGCAGATGGATAGCCAGGGAGGCTACCGGCAATGTCGGAATAATCCTTGCCAGGAGGAACAACCACAACTCATAAAAAGGGGCACACGGAAACAAAAAGGTACAAAAGAAAACTAAACCATTAACTATTCAAGCAATGCTGTTAAAAGAAAACAAAAGAGTCTAAACTATAAGGATCGGAGAAGCGGCGACAGACACGCCAGCGTCCTCTCACGTCCTCTCACGTCAGCTGTCCTATCATGTTATCTCTGTTAGAAATCATTGTAGAGATAGTTGATGTTATTGCGGGCCTGCCCGTTACTCACAGTTTTCATGTCCTTTGGCCTTGCGCCGCGAGTACACCAGACGAATGAGTCATTCTGCGTGTGATTTTCCTTCCCGTGTTTTACTCCCAAATTCACTCTTAAGAGGTGTAATTCCGTTTCCAGCAAAGCAATCTTTTGAAGCAGCTCTCAACTCTCAACTGTCAGTAATAAGTTGGCAATGATGATGTACGATGCTAACTGCGCCCCTCCTATTCCCAGTTTTGTGCGTGAATTTTAGCCATGGTTTGTTTGGCTGAGCAAAGTACATATTGAGGATAAGGTATATGATGATAAGAGCGCACCTCACTATGTCTCTACGTCTGTAATCCACATAACTCGAGAACCGTTCGCCCCCACGTCTTCAAATTCAACACACACGTTCCACCCCACCACAGGGGGTGCAGTGCCCAGTGTTGAGTCGGTCGGACCCACGGTTGTCCAAAACCGCCCCAAAAAGGCCTCTGCCTGGGCCCCTGCCCAGTGTCCATATATGGAGCTGGTAAATGGTGCATTTATATAGCACCTTTATCCAAGGCGCTTTACATAGATTATGCATTTCATTCACCCATTCACACACACATTCATACACCGATGGCGGCGGAAACCATGACAGGCAGTGTCTTGCTCAAGGATACTTCGACACTAACTCTGGGGGAGCCCGGGTTCGAACTGGCAACTTTGAAGTTGCCATCCAGCCACTCTACCCCTGAGCCACTGAGTCCCGAGCTGGCCTGTTCTGACATCATTCTGTAGACTCCATATTTGGGCATGCCTGACAAAGAAACATATATGGGCATGAAAGGGACACAGACATAATATATGGGTGGGGCATCCATTTACAACTTGCATCGTTCCAAGTAGGCCAGTTCCCAACGGGCACCGCTGTAGCAATATCATTTTCTCTGCTAAAAGGATTTCAACATTTCTCACATGGCTAAAGAACTCAGAACTAAGATCATACTTTAGGGTAAGTTGTGAAACTGGATTGGATCAATGACATTGTGGAGAATAAGATTCTCCCATTCATGAAAAAGCATATTTATATGATAAACACAAATTCCAAACATGTATAATGCATATAAACACAAGTAAAATGGGGAACCAAAGCATGAGATACGATTTTACGCATTTGTTTGACCCTAGGGAATTCACAGCATAATGCCAGTGGATCTAATTCAGTTGCGAAAGAGATGAGAGGGATGTTAAAACGTGATTCATTGGAGACTCAGACCATGAAAAAGCCTCTTTGCCTTTCTCTTTTTACACAGACAAAGGGCTACTGCTTCTCCGCTCCACGTGAGAAGCACATCCATGCATCTGCATGTCGCCCCGCTTCAAAACAAACACTCACTATGTAATGAATGAATACATACTTTTGCATCATACTGAATGTCCTTTCTTGCCGACAATGTGGAAGTGGGGCTTCCAAGTCAGCATACGGTTGGGAAGACCCACTACTCTCCTCTGAGACAACAGAGGAGGACCGCTAATGTATTCTTTTTAAATACATCTATTCAGTGGACCATGAATGAATGAATTGAGACCCTTTTAAAGGAGTCCATCTCATATTGTTGTGAAATGAGGTGAAAATAAGAGGCGGCTCAACTGGAAACCTTCACTGTGGAGGTTCACTCGGGTGATCCAAACAAATCAACTTTTATGAAGGGAGTTGAGGGCGAAGTAAGTGCACTGGGAGACAGGCACACATGCCGACTTCCCTCCCTCCCTGTCAGTGGATGCGCATGTCAAAGCAAGTGCTGCCATCTTCTTCACTTATTTGCACGTCTTTTTTTCATCACGTGGGGCCCTGCCTAGAGGAACTGTGTGAGGCCCTGTACTGTCACAGCACACTGCATGTCCACAACCACATGCTTGCTTACGTATATTATGACACTTTGGGGGACATTGCATTGACTTATATTCATTCCATATTCCCTTACCCTTACCCTTCCTTTACCACCTAACCCAAAACGAATTGCAGTAAAATAAAATCTGACATGCCGTTCTCAATCAATTACTTCAATATTTTGTCCCCAAAATGTCAAGGAACAAACAAAGAATAAAATGGCAAATGTTCCTGCTTCATATTCACTTCGTGAACCCATCTTCAAAAATAGTGGTGGCAATTAATAAAGCATATGGCTGATAAAGTAAATGAAATCAGCGAAGACCACTGCAGCAGAGCGCGTTCCATGTGAGGGGTGTCTGTTTGCTGCATATTTATCAAAGTGACAGCAGGCATCAGGGATACAGGGGCTCCAACACAACCACTTACTCACTAATGGCCTACACAGCCACGGATCATTATCTCTCACAGCACAGCATAGCACACCACAGCGCTGCACTTTACTTCACTGCACCACACCATGCTGCTGCTCCATTGGTGACGCTGCAGCATGAAAAGTGTGGGACATTCCCAGGGCGCTTGCATGGCTTCTCTGAATCTCCCTCAACACAAGAGTAAAAGTGTTACAGTAATTGAATTCAAGGCTAATCAATGACGAGTGACTCTCGATGCCGGCACTCCTCAGAAAAGTTCATTGTTGAAGTGCTCTTGAATATCTGAGCTATAGTTTGTGGAACCTTCATGGGTGACGTTCACCAGGTTACTGAACATGATGACCAGTAATCTTTTACTCCATGATGTTCACCAGGTTACTGAACATGATAACCAGGGATTGTGCTGCCCCTGATCAGAATCTAGTCTACACAGTATAGAGTATACTGAAAGGAGTAGTTCACCCAGAAAAGTACACACCCCATGTAGCCTTGAATTCATGATTTTGTTTTCCTATACATTTTTATCCCATGATTTATTTTTAACCAACTTTTCACCCAGTGCCAAATGAATAAGCTGTAATCCTGGGCGCTACTCTCCCTCCCCAATGGACCCTGTCAGGTGACAGGGGGAGTTTTGACATATAGCGCGTGGAAGGAACATGTTATTCCAACCAGTTCCTTTCCCCTCCATCAGGCGCCCTGGCTGACCAAGGGGAGACAGTATAGAGACTGCAGGATGTTTTTTGTGAGGGTACCTACCCTAGGAGACATGCCAACTCCACACAGAAAGCCTCTTTCACCAACCCCCACCTAGGGTAGGCACTGATAATGCGGAGGAGAGAACACGCCCCCAGCTTCCGCGTTGGTGGTAGTGGTCCACACGCACACACGGACGGACATGTGCACACACACACACACACACACACACACACACACACACACACACACACACACACACACACACACACACACACACACACACACACACACACACACACACAAATACACAACACGCCCTGTGTCACAGTTCAAAAACCCATCTCTAATAGGTTTTCTTTCACCTGGGGCTGTTTAAGTCATTATATTCATACAGTATGCTTTTATTTAATTATTTGTGTCTGTGTGGTGGCTGGAAAATCTAACTGGGGAATAACAGTAATAATTCTTTAATAAATCCTGATAAGAAAAGGATAAGAAACAAGATCTTAGTCAGCAGTGAGGGTGATTAAAATTCCCTTTATAGATGTCTATGAGGCTGTAATAGCTTCTGTAGGAGGACATTAAGATGCTAAATGATACTTATAGAATACTTAATCCATGACCTTGTACAAACAGTTTCTGTTTTTTAGTGAAAACCATTTAAAAAAGTAGTTAGAATATATAATATCTAGCAAAAACATTTGGGGTTTTTGATGGGAACAGTGAGATTCTATGAGTGAAAAGTAGCGGTTCATTATGTTTAGTAGTTATGGAGGCTGAGGATTAGATGGACCCAGTGAAAGTGTTTGCAGTTACAGGACATTAGGAAAGGTGAGAGTGGGACAGGATGCACTGTTACATACTGACACTGTAGATTGATGTTGCAGATGATGGTGACAGAGTTTGATGCACTGTGTTATGGACAGTGGAAAAGGCAGTGCTTCATCTTTTAGCTACAGGCATGAAAACGACCCCCCCCCCCCCCCCCCCCCACCTTTTTTATATTTAATTGAGCCCGTTAACTAAGGCTTTCAGGATTGGCCCGTTTTGAACAAAAAGCCTCAAATCATGAACGCATCATGCAATTTGCGTGAAGTGAAATCTTATACACACTTTTCCTACTAGGCTGAGGAATATATCAGGTTCTGTATCAGAATCAGTCAGTTTGAGCAGATTCCATTCAAATTGGCTAGTACAGTATGACTGCCTATGAATTCCACAGGCCTGGAAATACAACCTGACCTGGCGGGGATATGTGGCCTGGGCTCGGCCGCTCATCGCTCACATCAAGTGAGTTGTCTCTGTTGCGCACCGACAACGGCTTGAACAATCTCATGATTGTTGTAACAGCTGAAATGTATGATATTGTACGAACAACACGCATTTGTGCGACCACGAAGGACTGATTATCGTAAACGATACAGACTAGAGACACCTCGGCAACAATATCGCCAAGACAGTTTGTGCATTTTTGGACCACAATTCTTGAGACTACTCAAAACAAAGTCGGACAGTGTTTTAATTAAGCTAGTGCAATTTCCACATGACTGTGTTGTTGCTGTGAAGTGAATCTTCCGTGCAGACGGCGTGAGAGGGGGCAGACAACGACGAGGACAACACATCTTGTCTGCTCAACATGTAATTCCTGGAAACGCCACTGCTTTCCGAGTCTCTCGCAGATGACCAAACTTCTCACCCTATGACCAAACTTCTCACCTTATTCCAATTATTATAAGTAATGGAGTAACTGCAAATCAGGCCAATTTCCAAGCCGATGGCAGCTTCTGCTCTACCGTTGAGAACACAGTCAGAACTGTGCTGCGGTTTACAAATCACCTGTGCTGTGGGTTATAAATCACCCGTGGCTTCCTGTGAGGTGAGGGTTAGCTTAAGGTTTGGGATAGTGTTAGTAATGGTCTGACTAAAGCAAGGTCGAACCAATGCCACTCTGCCCTAGCCGCGGCAGAGGAAACACTTGCCGCGGCTACCGCTGCTGGAAAGTTTTCCCTCTGAAAGTCAGCAATTTTAAATCTGGCATCTAAATATCAATCAGATCTAAGAGCTCACAAAGCATCGCATCATGGATTTTCTAACACTTTGAATTAAGGTTGAGGTGACACTGACATATTAATTTCTACCATTGCACATAAGGGACATTCAGAGAGACGAGACGCAACGAGAGCGAGAGTGGCATGTTGCATAGCTCCTGTGAGAAGAGTGTGATTTCACAGGAACAAGCGTGAATGGATCACAGGACATAGTGGGATGAAGCCTTGAGGTGTGATAATAGGAATGAATATTTAAAGTTTATCAACAATGAGTCTTTGGATGGACAATATATATGTGTTACTATATACAAGCACAAAGCAGTAAGATCGGGAAAGGTGCACGTTTTTCATTGCGATTCAGAAACGGTCAGAACATGGCGTCATTTATTTTGTTTCGTTCAGTTTACTCGTTTATTCTTCTTCTTCCTCCTCTTCTTCTCCTTAAAACGTGAGCTAAAACACACGTCAAAACGGGAAGAGACAAGACTGCACTCCCTCGGGTCCTCGGTAAGACACACATTGAGTTTGATATTAATTGATCAGGCGTTTCTTGAGGTACGCAAATGTCTTGTTCAGTAGGATATTTTCTATATTTTGTCTGTCGAGTAAAGTTAGGTGTTAAGTGTAGTCCTTGTGCTGTTCGAGTGAGCTCTCAGAAAGAGAAAATTCTGATTTAACCTCACTATACCTGCCCTCTGTAGTTGAGGGGAATGTGAGATGCCTGGCAACAAGACAGACAAGCTATCAGCCCTGGTACAAGACCAACATGAGTACAGGGAGAGTGCTTTACGGAGACATGGCTGAATGGGAATATTCCAGACTGTTTAGTTGAACCAGATGGCTTCACGGTGGTGCGAGTCGACAGGGATAAACAGAGCAGCAAGAAGAAAGGCAGAGAACTCTCTGTCTTTGTTAACTCCAGATGGTGTAACCCCGGACATATAAATGGGAAGGAACTAATCTGTACCCCGGACATAGATTTGTTGGCTGTGTGGCTTTGAGGCCAAGAGGTCTGACACGCCATTGTTGTTATTGTTTATGTCCTGCCGTCTGCTGTGGTGATGCACATACGCAAGTGATGCCGTCCAGTTATAGACAATTATACCACAGGTCGTTTTGAGGAAGCAATCTGATTGGTTGAAACAGCTTTCTAGCCGTGGGTTAAACCAGCACCATTCACCACCTAATCAAAACAAAGAATTCAGCTGCTCTGTTCTCCCAGAGTGCTAGCAAACTCGGTGGCTAGGCTAGCTAGTTTCTTGGGACATTTATGGTCAATAAAAAAATCAGCGATTTTCTTAGTTTTAAGGGTAACTGTTGTTCAGTGATGCTTGCGGAACTCGACTTCGTCTCGTTCCTTACCGCATCACTGTCGTGGCAATAATCACGTTAAACCACACCCTCTTGTGTAATATTGCTTAAATCACCCCAGCACAGTCATCACAGTCAATGGAGGTTTGAACAATGTCAAAATCTCCATGTAAAAATCTCTAAAACCCTAATGAACTTTACCCTGAATGTCACCTGTAAAACTGTCAAGAAGTCAATGGTGGACACCAGCTCATACTGAGAAAGAAAGTAGAAAAAAACAGCGACGGCTACTAAAACAGGCAAGCAGCCACTCACAGAAGTGCTTACCTGAAGCTCTTTTGAATGCAACTGATGAATATATATATATATATATATATATATATATATATATATATATATATATATATATTATATATATATATATATATTTTTTTTTTCCATATACATCGAAGCAACACATTGTTTAAAATCGATATTTCTTTCTTGTATTTTACATAGCCTATGTGTTGACAAATGTTGGGCACATAAATATTAAATTTGAGGTTTCGCACTATTGTAATTAATTTAGCATGAAGAATAAGGCATTCGAATAACATACGGAAGGTTTGAGGCATAATGTGACTGCTCCTGAGCAGACGTGAGTTTGAGTTTACGTCTGCCAAAGTTCAGGGACAAAAGATGATTGATGAATCGGATAGGAAAGTTGCGGAAAGCTTCAAAGAAAGTGTGTGGACCCGAGCTTAGTGGATGATGAGGCCCAATGTATTTGTGTACGCTTGGGTCCCAGAGAGACACCACATTTCTCTTGTGGGTCTTGAGCTGAAAATATTTGGGAACCCCTGAGCTCCCTGTGTTGATGCAGTTAGAGTAATTCATCCAAAAAAATACTTATTGTCTATCAATTACGCACCCCATGAAGCCGTGAATGAATGGAGACCCCCACTGAGGCCACCAGGCCATTGTATCGCTTATAGGAATGCACAATAATAACACCAACACAAATCTATCTATCTATCTATCTATCTATCTATCTATCTATCTATCTATCTATCTATCTATCTATCTATCTATCTATCTATCTATCTATCTATCTATCTATCTAGGTACTTTAGCATGTTATCCATCCATGAAAATATGAAGTATACCTTAGCTTGTTAATGAATTACAAAGATTGTTTCATTCTATCCAGTGGTTTTCAATCAGTGGTCCTTGGGTTTCAGGTGGTCCCCAGCTAAATGATGGAGAGTTGGTAACCAAATGGACCCTTATATAGATCTTTCACTCAAGAGTGTTATTATTGATCAACATTTGTGTCTCTCTCCATACAGCATGGAATTGTGGACAAAATTGTACGTGGCTCAAATTCTGAATAAACATATGAGGTAGGCTACCGTAGCATGTTATTGAAATATTCCAAGAGTTAAATCGCTTTAAAATACGGACTAATATAACTATTAAAACTAATACACGTTAAAAACGGAAGCTTGTGTAATGTCACTTTCGAGTTCCAACCAATGCTTCTCATACGAGGAAATCAAGAAATCACTTTGGTGTTTCCATTCGCGTTAATGCCTGAACAACTCTACTGTTATGTTGTCAATATTGTTGCAGATCAGGTGCGCCTGTGGCAGCCACAGGCCTTGGGGCCACACTCAATGTACACTTGACGCTCCAAGCGGCTTGGAGAGGCCACTCGGCTCCACCACTCATCTCCTCCAAGTACCAATTGGGACAAAACTATTTCTGGGTTAGCTTCGAGGACAGTGAACAGTGAGCAGAGATTTGGGGTGTTGGAATTTGGCTATTGCTATTGTCAAGCCCGGATTAACAATGGAACTTAGTGACGCTTCGGCCCGCAGCCTGCAGAGCCCTGTGCGAGACTATTTCAAATAGATACAGCTGTTGCTTCCGTCGAAACCACATTCATAGGTCACCGATTTCAATGCAACGCAACACAGGAACCCCCGCTAGTGTTTTTGGTCATCCAACAGTTTCGTAACCGCTCGCTGGGAAACGAAAATAGCAGATCCAGTCGGGGAGCTGCAGCGATCGTGCTGGCGGTGGCCACGTGCGCTGAAAATAAAGTTATTATTATTATTATTCACTGGGCGCACAAACGCAAAAGGTGTCGTTCTTGATTGTGTTACGCATGAAATTCCTTTTGACTTGGTGTAGCGCCACGGCCCTGGAAGGGGTTGATCCATCACTGGCTATTGTGCATGTTGGCCCACTGGAAAGGCTCTACCATACTAAATGGAGCAGAGCCTTAATCAGTATCATGATAACACCTGTGAAGGTTTGGGGTAGAGATGCTGCCCTGCCACTCGCGCTTGCACTGCACTTTTCTAAGGTAGAGCCATGGTAGCGCTAATTCAATTAACCAGGTGCTCTATTAGGTCCATGGCTTACACATCTGTATGAAAATTGACTTGCTCACCTTTCTGAATAACTCATGGATTATAAATGCCTGTATTTCAGTGATGCTCACAGATGGTGTTGACCGGGGTTGAAAGTTATACTGTATAGGGATGCTCCGATCAATCGGTGGCCGATCAATCGTGGCCGATCACTGATCGATCGTATCGGATCGGCCGTGCAAAATCCACCGATCCGCGAAACCGATCAACAAAGCAAAAATCTGCACAGTTTTACATCCAAAATAATGTGTCACTTTCTCGGTTCGGCACCTACTGGAGAAATATAGCGCTGTCGAAGGCAGCGCAACTAAAATCTCCCCCCCACACACCCCACACACCCCACACCTTTTCCCTGTGTGCGTCACTCAGCAATACGGTGAAACGGAACACAAAGATGAGTAAATACGGCAGTGTTTGTAGTGTGGAGCTTAGCGTCAGATTTGTTTGTGTTGGAGCGCCTCAGCTCGGTGAAAGAGTTCATGGTCAACCTCTTCCAGAGAGAGATGGAGACACTAGCCTACAAACTCTGCTGGAGACACAAAACAACGCAGCACCTCTCTCTCTCTACGTCTCTCTCTCTCTCTCTCTCTCTACGTCTCTCTCTCTCTCTCTCTGCGCAATGTCACAGACACAGACGCGATCAATAATATGTAGCATAAATAATAGTCAAAATATAACACTTTCCCTCCATCTGTGACTGTGATGAGCTCCTCACACTGTCACACACATAACTCCTCTCTCGTTCATGCACGCCTGCTCAAATTAGCAGCAACTGTTTGCGTAAATGATTTTTTCTTTCCGTTGGGGGGGGGAGTCAGGTTCGGTGAGGCCCGGTCGTGCTGTCTCACCCCCCGGCCCGGCCCAATGTTGTTCCGCCACTGGTTGTCAACACATGCTGAGTTGACAAAGATTGACAGATTGATTAGGCTGTGGAAGTATTCACACTACTTTAGTGTGGATTTATTGGTATTGGCAATTTAAGGACAGGAGGAGGAGGTGATCAAGCAGCTTTTTTTTCTGTCGAGGGTGCATGGGATGATGGGAGCCCCTCCAGCAGGCTAGGGAGCCCCGCTCCGCGGGTTGCTTTTTATAAGTAAAATAAATAAATAATAATAATAATAATAAAAATATTTTAAAAGATCGGGATCGGAATCGGAATCGGCCGATCTTAAAAAAAAAGATCGGTGATCGGGATCGGCCCCCAAAAACGTGATTTGAGCATCCCTAATACTGTAGAAGTGTAGATGAAAATCAGCCGTGGTTTGTATATTCAGTGTAGATTAATATTTTATATTATGTAAGCTAGTGGTGACTGGTGAGTCACTTCCCTGTACATAGCACAGAATCATTTAAACTGACATCTAAACGAATGCTCTGAGATGGAGGTCCCTGCCTGTCAGGTAAACATATAAAAAAGAGTAAAGTTAGACCTATCTTCCCTGACTCGTTCTTTTTCCTCTTTTTTCCTTTTGTAAAGCGGGAACAAACTTACGACGGCAGCATATCTTTACAGGTGTGCAAGGTCGCAGAACGGCGGGCAGGACGGGCTGCCCAACGAGCCTTAGAAAATGGATAAAGTGACCTCTAAGGGGAGAAAGAACAGAACAGAACAGAACAGAGGGAGGAAGGGGAGAGGAGAGGAGGCGAATTAAAGTTGCAGAGCGAGGAGGTGGGAGGTGTGGATAGCGTGAAGGCGAGTGGGGTTGGTAGACTATGCCTAATGACACTGCCAGCGTCATGCAGCCTTAACCCATTCTGACGTGAGATCAGATTCTAAAAATGTCTTCTACATCCTGACAGTTTTCATTCTGACCTGAGATCAGATTCTAAAAATGTCTTCTATGTCAGTCGCTCTTCGATTTTTCAAAAATAGCAGACCTATGTAACGCGTTATATATTTAATCCTGTAGACTTTATATCAGTGTAATTCATAATTATGAATTCATTATTCAAAAATATGAATTATAAGTTTAAAAATTAAGAGTCAAAATCAATCTGAATTTTAGAAGGGGCACCAGTGAAATGAGCTTAGTAATAAGCACAAGATTAATTTGTTTTTAACCCTTAAGTTAAACCACTAATAAAATAATGATTATAAAAATAATCAATTATTATTTTATCTTAATAAATCTATGGAATCTGAAGGTAATAGGTATTTTCCATTACATAGCCTTTCTTACTTTGCATGTGTCAAAAACCAGTAAGTTCAACTTCTTTGCAAAATAATAGACTTGTTTAAAAATGAATCCATTTATTTCCACACCTAAGCTAATAGACAAACTCAGTAGAACAATAATCAAATGAATTCTTAAACAAGGGTTAATACAGGTTCAAATAGAATTTAAGAAACAAATCTAATTATAATGAAATATCTATATTATAGATAATGTTCTTTGCCATGAACTTGATGTAAAGCATCACTTTCCTGAGAGTTGGTTTTATTGAGAGCTTTGAGAGAGAGGCAGACTGGGGTCGTCTGTCTTCTGAGGGAGAGAGGTCGCGTGGCAGGCGGCAAGCGGCAGGGGTTGTGGTTGGTCTGGCTAATCCCTGAGCTTCTCGTTGTAGTGCCTTGGGTTGCCTGGGACGCTCAGGTCCGAGCGTCGGGAGCTGGTCTGTGTAGTGATGTGGCCAAGACCCTCTCATCAGACATCCTTCTGGTTTCTTTCCTCTCCCTCCATCCGGTCCTCTGGATCTCACTAGTCCTATACCGTCCCTGATTCTCCTGGACTCTCCTGGCTGGGCTTCTCTGCCTCCTCAATATATAGTTCTCTTTGTTGTGCAATGCATGGCTCAGTTACCATGTATGTCACTCTCTTTGCAAGATGGAGACATTGAGATGTCTTGTGACATTCCCAGACGTTGACAACATGTTGCTGTTGTGAGGCAAAGTTTCTTTGAAGTTCATTTTGGGAAAGGTCAAAGTTGTACGCATGCACTTATTATGGCTTTAGATTTCACACAATCTGCAATAATTACATTTAATGTACAGTGAATGTCATATTTCCAAGTGATGGTCAAGGAATTGTGAATGAATGCTTCTATGACTGAGTGGAACATTCAACCATTATGACATATCCAAAGTCAGGGTGTGATCTGTGGCGATGACACTTAATCCAGCTGAAATGGAATCAAGTATTTAGATACAAGGGTATCCCATGGGACTGAGTCTCTGAGTCTGTAGGGAAATAAGTCAATAGATACTTCCTTGTACATATGAACATGAAGGCCAGTGGTGCCTGGAAGTGGACAGTTCCAGTAAGAGTGTGTATATTTGTGCACACAATTATGCCACCATGGGCAGGATTTGAGACCATTCTTGAGGGTCAAAAGGTCAGCAGACCCCTCTGCAGGGCTATAACTGTCCGGCTCCTTCACTTACATGCGCTGCATGTGCATGTGACGTCAGTATGGGAGAGAGAGATCACTTCAAACATGTTCATTAGATCCATCCAATGTGTATGTGCTATAGCTGGATGCGATAGCTTAATTGTGCCTTTATACCCCTTGTCTACTACACCTACAAGCTCGTAGCGCGCCACTCGGTGGCGCGCTATGAGCTTGTAGATCTGCTATTTTTCAATAGCTAAAGCACGACATGATGCTAACACCAAAATGCGTCCCCGCCTAAAATGGGTTAAAGGGAGGCTAACAGCCATGAACCGGATTTAGCTTAAAAGGTCATGACTGAAAAATGAAAATGGGCAGGAAAGAACCAAGGACACAAACAATTGCCATGTCGGTCTCTACTCCAGGTAATAGTATTAAATAAAGAAGGATAGGGGGAAAGCTAGGAGACATGAACTTCATGAAGAATGACAAAGATCAGAGAGGAATAAAAATAGGACAACTTAACACTATGAACTCTTTAGCTATATCTATACTAAGTTATGAGCATAATGTATTCTATAGTACATATCCTACATGCATACTGGTATATTAACAACTACAATAAAATGCCTGCGCTCTGTTCATGCAGCGTTCGTTTATGTCTTATGTCTGGAGGTTGGAGGTGGTTCTGTTTGGTGATGTCATGGGTGAGCTGTGATTGGTGAATGTTTAAGGGGACAACCATATACTGCATGAGGACAAATCCTTTCATAGCTATAGCCTGTAAAGCTCTGGTCACTCTATAAGATGATGCAGAGTAAAGGAGCGGCTGACCTTTCAGCACGTGCTTAAGTGAATCAGTCAGTGCCTAAGAATCAGAACGCTTAGATAAAGTATGAGTCAACAGTGAAATTCAATCATTCATCATCATGGATCAATGTGTATTAGCATTATTACTGTGCATGACATCAGTGTTGGGAAACCAGACTTCCAAACCTCCATACATTATGCATGCCACTCTCTCATTCTCCACGCATAGCAACCGCCCTGGAGTTTATATGAGTTACTGGTTCTCTGTCCTTAGTGACAAGGACAGAAAGAGAAGGCAGGGGAGAGATGGGAATGCAAAGACAGGCAAAAGACGGGGACATAAATATAAAGCTGGAGAAAGGCAAGGAATGATTTAGGGACAGATGTTTTGCTGTCACTCCGTCCCGCTGTCCTTGAGGCTGAAGCAGAATCCGTATCCATCGGCAACGGAGTGGGCGGCGTGTCAGACGGCATGCACTGGAGGAGCGAGCTCCATCCTCTTACTTTTGCAGCCTAGTATCAATCATCTGGATCACCAGGGCAACCTGCATTGCAAACAGCGGGACATTGGACGAGGGTGTGGACGTCAACACAGTTAACTAGAAAAAGTGCCCCACGGGGCACAGGTCTCCACCAGGCCAGGTCAGGTCGTGGCCTACTGGTGGCGCTATAATAGGCCAATGTGAAAAGGGTGCCATTTGTTCTTACACCATTGATGGCAATTGGATGATGTTTGGCATTTTGTTCCAAAAATATGTTTTGCAAAAATCCACCTGTTGTTGGTGCTATTGTGAAATAGCAATGTGAAAATGGGATATATTCCTCAGCCTAGTAGGAAAGTCTGTGGAAGATTTCACGTAAATTGCACACTGCGTTCATGATTTGAGGCTTTTTGTTGCAAAAGGGCCAATCCTGCAAAGCCAATGTTAGCATGGAATATGAAATATCGGACAGCTCCATCTTGGAACACATTACTATAGAGATAGTGTGTAACGATTTGCGTGATGTTTGGACAGAATGTTGAGTAATTTTTCAAAAGTCGGCCTCCTGGTGGTGCTATAACAGGCCGTTCTGGAAATGTTGGGGCAGAGGTTCATCGTTGGCATCCAGGGAGTGTGTGTGCAAAATTTGGCATAGTGCCGGAGATTAGCTGTTCACAGACGGACGGACGCACACACTTGTATTGAGGCTTGGTGTGTAAATCGCCATCTTTATCACAATATGATACTGTATTGACTCATGATTCAACATTTACCAATATCACAAACTTTCCTATGATACGTCATACGTCATAAATTGTCTGTCTGTCTGTCTGTCTGTCTGTCTGTCTGTCTGTCTGTGATGGAGGGAAATAAGCAACCTTGGGCACTTAAAGAAGGACGTTCATCATCGACAAGTCGCTGTGGGATTTTCATCTTTTCGCTGAATAATAGCGTGTTTTGCAATACAATTACAATCTGAGTCGATATTTTAACTTGGCATTGATTAGATTGGATTGTTGCCCGTTAAATAGATCGATGAGATCGACGAATTGTCCCAGTCCTAATTGATGTGTACAAAAATGCACATGCACACACAGACAGATGCCTGCATGTACACAAACGCACGCGTGCGTGCACACACACACACAGGGGGCACCTTTTATCTGGTGACTAATCTTAATTGCAGCTGCTATTCCTGTCCAGCAGGACCACTCCCCCCCCCCCCTTCCCTTCAGCCTCATCTTCTCCTCCTCCTCCTCAGTGATTCCTAAGTACTTCTGCCTCCTCTTTTGTCCTCTACCGTCCCTCCTCTGTGTTTCTGTGTTGGCTGAGTTGAGCTGTCTGTCTGTCTGTCTGCAGGGACCCAGAGTTCTCTTCAAACACGACCCATCTCTCCCCCTCTCTAAGGCCCCTCCTCTCCTCGCTGTCCTCCTCTGCTCCAGCCTTTGTTCTGCTCTCGTCAAGTGGGCGGGGCAGAGGGTTGAGACCCGCAGCAGCGGGTGTTGCTCAGCGAAGGCTTTGATCAGACAGAGAGCCAAGAGAGGTCGCTGACAGATTGTTAGATCTCATCCCAGGCAGTCGAGGGACGTGAACTATGACCCAGTCCACTGAAAACACAAACACACATGCACGCACACATGCATGCACACATGCACGCACGCACCCACGAGCGCACACACACACACACACACACACACACACACACGTAAACACAGAGCAAAAGACGACCCACTGGTGTAAAGTGGAGAAGAGCATACAAATGAAACCATAACCGTAATGGTCCACATTTGGTTCCATGTGTATACTCTTCAGAGTTAAAAGAACACGGTGTACTGCAGTAAGGAATGAGAGGCATATCGCCTCTCCACAGCATGCATGTTGAAATGCAGTGGAGCTGACTGATCTGGCCTTGGCGTGGCGTGCACATGAACATATTGCAGGGTGAATGGTAGGAAGTCCAACAGGAGGGCCAGGTGAAGGTGCATCCAGGACCTGGGGGCAAGACTCCATCCAAGCTGGCATGCACTCCTCTCACCCGCTGAGAGAGGTCTGCAGTGCATGCACACTATCTGCATGCTCAGAGTCCTACACGGTGAAACCCTCAGTGTGTTCCGTTTGGTATAAAATTAGACTGTGTGTGCGTGCGTGCGTGCGTGCATGCGTGCGTGTGTGTGCGTGTGTGTGTGTGTGTGTGTGTGTGTGTGCGCTCGCGCGCGAAAGAGAGAGTGTGTGTGTTGTTCTGCTATCTTTTTGAAGTCCATATATCCTCACAAGGATTGAAAGACGTGGAGAATTATGGTGATGATTGTGAGGATATTTAGCTGTTCTCACTTTTCAGGAGGCTATATTAACACATTTGCTGCTTTATAAATGAATATCTAACTCCCGTTCCCTGCCGGTGTTTACTCTAACCTTTGAATAACTTCATTTCATGAAAATCCACCTGAAAATAGTCCTCTCGTTTGTGTTTTTTTCAGGAAGCAGCTAACACGCACCGTAGGCAACGCATTGAGCCTCGGTTTCCCAGAAGCCTTAGGAATCGAGCGTCAGTATTTTTGTGCGTGTGCGTGTGTGTGTGTGTGTGTGTGTGTGCGTGTGGTTGTGTGCACATGCCTGCCTGCCTATCTGCGTACCGGTACGTCTATCGGCATGTGAGTGAGATTGTAGGTGTTATTTGTTGTTTTGTATGTACAGTACAGTATGGGCTTTGAGAGGAGAGGAGAGGAGAGGATCTGTCTCCCACAGAGAAGTGGGAGCTGATTCAGGATAAAGCACAGGTGAGTGCTGGCCCAGGTGAAGCGGTGATTTCCTGTCCTCGGCATGTGTGGCTGTGTGCGCGGGCCTGGCGCATGCAGAGAGACATCCTAACACACAGCTGTTCACCCTCAGAGAAGGGCACGTCTGTTAGGTATTAATAAGGATATATGATATTATATAACAACAACCTCACCTATCCATGCTTTAATGAAAAGTGCAAAGTCACACAACGCACATGCAACTGTACAGTGTTCTGCTTGTGGGCAATCTGTTCCAAAGTGTGAAGAAGGTTGAAAGGTAAATGTTAACTGTCCCATAATAGAGACTTTGACCTTTTGGTGAACAATAAGCATAGGATCTGAAGAGACAATGTAAGATAAATCAATTGCAGCTGGTGGTATGAACCGAATACTAATCACTGAATTGATTTGGTAGTTTGAACATCAGCAACATCATGACTTTAGATTAAATGGTTCAATAAAACGGTATAGCTGCGTAAATCTGCGTTTGCTTTTATGGTGATAAGGAGACAGAATGGGCAGGTTTTCTCTCAGTATCTTGATTACCTATTACCATTTATGGAAATGGAACATATGTTTTGCCAGTAGCTTTGTCTTTTAAAGTGCTGTACTACTGCAGCGCTGATGCATTAACTTCATGAAATGATTATTACGTTTGGTTCCATTCAGAGTATGCTAATCTCCCCACAACTGTTTGCAACATCTGTGAGAGACCATCAAATGATATCATAGCAAAGCTCATTTGGCGGGCTTTCATCACTGGTACAGTATTATGAATATTAAAACACAGTCATCCACATGATGAATCCAGTGATGATTGAGGATTGAGGAAGCCTGAGGAATGCTGCCGGTGACAGATTGTGTCATTTGCGCATTGGGAACTCTGTAAGAAGAACATCAATAGACAATGGCCCGAGGTTCAATTGAATAATTCACTGAGTGGGTAAGCGTAAGCGACATGTTCTGTTTTCTCTCTTCCATTAGGGAAAAAAACACTATAGGGAAAGAGCCCTGCTGCATTCACTTTGATCATTTCCCATTTAAGAAATGTGAAAACAATTCAGTATCTAGACGTTGTTTTTCGCATGAACATGTTCCACCAGAGTGGAATAATGTATAATCCTGTGTTTGAGTGTTTGAATGCGAGTTGCAATAATGGGGAATTATGAGGATGAACAAATGGAAGTGGAAAGTTAAGGCCCGGCCCTACCTGGGCCCTCATCAAACCCTGTACACTCAAGAGAATGTCACCGTTACCACCCTTAGAATCTCCATATACTGTATGGAGCTGACCTGTTCTGACATTCCATATGTTCATCTGGCCTTATCAAGACATGTATGCACCTTATATGGCCAGTACAGAATTCATTCCATGTTGAGCCCCCATGCCAAAGCGCCAGCGCTCGCACAGCAGTCTGCCGTCAACGAGGCGGATGCGTGATATATTATTATGATATATA
>NC_139699.1:31632845-31702845 GCF_964188405.1 Protomyctophum parallelum
CACATGGCTAATTAGTAGAGGGCTTTAATCCACTTCAGGACTTGATTAACAGGATGAAACTAGCATCTTAAATACCTGCACCTTGATCAATAATTCATGTCAACTGTGGCAATTTATTCAAATTAGTTTGTTTGGGACACAAGATAAATACAAACTAGAAAAAGTGCCCCTCGAAGCACAGGTCTAATAGGCCAATATGAAAAGGGTGCCATTTGTTATTACGCCTTTGATGGCAATTGGATGATTTGAGGCATTTTGTTCCAAAATGTTTTGCAAAAATCTACCTGTTGGTGGCGCTATAACAGGCCAATGTGAAAAGGGTGGCATATGCCTAGTAGGAAAGTCTGTGAAAGATTTCACGTAAATGTAGCTGTACACAGACGGACGGACAGACGCACACACGGACGGACACACACACGGGCGGAGTGCAAAACATACTCTCTCCCCATGCCTTCGGCCTGGTGGAGTGAATAATACAGAAATGATGGAGGGATTGCCATATAGAAAGTATTGGGGTGATGCAGAGCAAAAGTATTAGTTTAATTTTGAGAATCCATTTTTACACACTCTCACACTCCGTATTTCTCTGAGGACCCGTGTGAAGTAGCTCATACTAAGGCCTCTGGCATCTCATCACTCTATCCAGTTTAATTACAATCCAAAGGGACCCAGAAAGCCTTGTGTGGACCCCAACAGACTTCAACATGAAAACAGTATAAGGAACTCAGCCTTGTGTTGTGTAAGCAACACTGGGTTTCTGGATATTGATAAAATTGTAGCCCTGTATTTACTAAATAATGTTGCCATTATTTACAGCAGATGGCTGAGGTCGTGATTGACTGTAAACACACCATGGCGTGGCCCCAGTAAAGAGGGGAGTGGGGAAATGAGAGAGACAGAACAAATAAAAAAGAAAGAAAGAAAGAACGAAATATAGCTGCAAGCAGCCATAAGGCGGTACCAAGAAAAAAGACAATATCTAGTGTTGCAAATTACGGCTAGGTACTGCTTTTTCTCGAACATTCTTGTGTGTAAATAACGGACATGCAATTGTGACATACTGTATCACCACACTCTCTGTCGATCTCTGAGATATACTTGGAACCTGACAAGTGATTAAAATGTGCACAAATCATCAACATATTTGCATCATTTAACAGTGTAATCATCACTACGCAATACACATGCATAATCATCTGAGCTCTGACATGAAATTAACATCCATTTTCACACTAAGCAGAAAGCATGTAATTGCCTTGTACAGTGCCAGTGCACCCCCCCCCCCCCCATCTCTCATAAATAAAGTAGGCTATCTTCAAATATAGTGGGAACTGGGAAATGGACAAAAATAAATGTCACTCTCCGTGTAGAAAAAGAGAAAACAACCCGCACACTCATCTGCACTCATTTGACGACGTTTTGATCCAAGGCTCTTCATCTGGTCAAACGACTATACTGTCCAAGACAAGGGGAGTTGTCAGAGCCCAACGGGTGCCATCTGGGAGAAGAGGCTATAACTGGCACCCCGGCTGGGCTGGGTGTGGGCTGAAGATGGGAACTAGGAGGTGATGTGAGGCAGCAGGGCACAGATATCACACCAGTCACTCTCGATTCATTACTGTCAGCCGCCGAGATAGAGCCATCTGTGACCTGGGAGTTAGTGGTCACGAGCCAAGTTCTTTGTGTGTGTTTGTGCTCAGTGAGCACAGTCTTTACGATGGAGAAAGGCCGTCATAGGCAGACCTGTATCCCGAGAGAAGACAGACTATGCACCCACTGCACACAAAATGAAGTGGAAACCGAGCTACACTTCCTAACCATCTGTCCATTGTACCAAGACATCAGAGACACATAGCCTACTTCCCACAGATTACAACCACACACGGAGATTTTAAAAACATGACCAATGACAAAAAACTCCCATATCTGCTGGGCGAAGTACAACAATGTTGTGTGTGTGTGTGTGTGTGTGTGTGTGTGTGTGTGTGTGTGTTAATTTGTCTCACTATGTGTATTCAACATTCTCCTCTGATGAAGCAAATGGTCTAAATTTCATCTAACATTTCTAAAAGCTCCAGTGCTTGTCTTTTTTTTCTTTTTCTTTTTAGATACAGATTCATCACCCAGGGATTCGTCTTTCATATACTTTTCATACTGTATACTTCTCCCCACTCGCAGCTGTCACGCTGTCATTTCACAATTAGATCACTCAGTTTATCCTTCATAATCTGAATGTGCTGTGATGCTTACAGTCAGTACTGTGTAGTGGTACAGTTTTTGGTTCTTTATTTACCCAGGGTAGTTTCAGCACATAGAAACACACACAAAAACCTGGGAGGTGACCACTATAACCACAGTTGTTGGCTACTGAGTAGCTCAACTGGAGCAGTTTGGGGTTCAAAATGAACCGCTACCTCAAAATGATATACAGTCTAACAGGTAAAACCCTGAAACAGACACATATACATATATATAAGGTGCAGTACTATACAGTAGTACTGCACCTTTTTTACCAGCTGCAAAGCGGCTGTTTAGAGAATAGCCATGAAAAGTTGACGACAGGTCGACATGCTGCATCTCCAGCAACTCTCACAACATCATTCTGCTTTGGCAATGTAAACATATGTTTTCTCATGCCAATAAAGCCCTTTGATTTGAATTGAATTGAATTGTGTGTGTCTGTGTCCCCATGAATACACTGTCAGGCGTGGAGGCGTCAGTTGGACGTCGCGTCAGGTCTCACTTTAATTCTTTCCGGGGCTTTGGGCGGTCCCTAGAGCAGACGCACACGGAAGCCTATTTTAAAGGCCTGTCCTCTATTTCTTGGTTGGCGAAGTGGGCGTGAGAGTGGGAGAAGATGTTGGCACCCAGGGAAAGGCGCATTCTATTGTAGGCTATACGGTGCTGCGTTGCTACTTAGCTATCGAGTCATGACTCATTAGTCGATTGGTTAACGTTGGTGCCTTTGGAATGGGGGACCCGGGTTCGCCTCCCGGCCGAGGCCACACTAGCGTTAGTGGCGGTGAGAAGGAGAAGGATTTTTTTGATTGATTGAAATATTTATTAACAGTTTGCAGAATAAAGGGCAGTCCATACTCTTAAGACTGTACTGCCCTTAACAGTACATTTCTCTCAAGTCAGTACATTTCAAGCACAAACTCAATACAAAGACTGTTAACTGTGAGTGGACGAACCAATTAAGCATTACACTTGTTTACAACAGGGTCCACATTGTTCAATTCATCAAAACATTTAGAGACGTACAAATAGACACTTCTATTATAGTTAAAGAACAGAACAGGAATTCATCATAAAACAGTGTTCCCTGACCGGGAATCGAACCCGGGCCGCGGCGGTGAAAGCGCCGAATCCTAACCACTAGACCACCACGGAGAAGGAGGGTGATGATGATGAGGAGGGCTGTGGAGGCTGAAGAGAACTATTTTATAAAGTATAAAGTTATTTTCAATGTCATGGATCAGGGTTACAGTAAATGACAATGTAATTCAGCCAGGGTTGCCATGGATGAAAATATTACAGGGGTGATCTGAAGCAAACATGAGAACCAATGCTTTACTTTATTTCTTCAGACGATTTTTCAATGTTTTGTTAACAATTTGGACAGAATGTTACTTCGAGGTGCCCAATGCCCAGTCTGCCTGTATCCCTCGATATGGCTTTACAATTCCCTCCCAGGGGGGCGTTTGACTAAGAAGACAACTACAAGTGAAACCCCTCCCAGTGGATGGGCTTAGGGATGCACCGATCCGGCTTTTTGGCATTCGATACCGATTTCGATACATGGGGGTCCAGTATCTGCCGATACAGAGTACCGATCCGATACCCCCCACAAAGAAACGTAATAACCTATTAAGCTGTATGCCTCACTGTGTGGAGTCTGGAATCATTATTTTGTGTAAGGCAACATCAAGGCTTGACTTAAACATTACTTTCCCAACTTTGTAAAACGAAATGTAACAAACACAGATATAAATGCACTGAATTATTTAATAAATAACTGTGCAACAATTAGACCAGGTTAATGTGTGCGCAGGCTAGCCTGGCTGCATTCCACATGTTATACTGTCAATACTACACTGCTGTGTCACAGAGGAGGTAGAGTTGTTTTCATACTGTAATTACACATAATTATCGGATCGGATCGGATAATGGATAGGCCACCGATCCGATACCCGATCTAGAATTTTAGCCTGGATCGGCGCCGATCTCCGATACGAGTATCGGATCGGTGCATCCCTAGATGGGCTGCAGGCTGCATCTGTTCCATTGGCTAGTGCCTATCACTGCCGGCTGTGCGCGGCTTCCATTTGAGTCTGTCCGTCGCGTCCGTCGGGCGCGGAGGTGGAGCTTCTTTTCCATCCACCAGCTGTCTAAAAACCCCACGAAGAGGAAAACTTCAGCTACTTCTGACGCTCCTGACGCTTGCAGTGTGCTCACGGGGTGTGTGTGTGTGTGTGTGTGTGTGTGTGTGTGTGTGTGTGTGTGTGTGTGTGTGTGTGTGTGTGTGTGTGTGTGTGTGTGTGTGTGTGTACGCCACGGAACACAGACTAGTCATATGGAAAATAAACGCCTGGACGCCACGGCACACAGTCATATGGAAAATAAACGACACACATCAACGACGTGCACGATGCGAATGCATCTGCAGACAAAGTCCCACTACGGCTGTTTCGTCAGCCGCTTACATGCACACACACACACACACAACTTCCTTGAAAAACATGGCTGACTAAGCGGCTGACTAAACAACCAATTTAAACGCTTGTTTCATGCCGCAACTTTCTCGGACGTTCCTAAATTAAATTTAGTTTAGGTCATTATCGGACCTATCCATTTTGGATACAATCTGCAGAAAAGAGTAAGCAGCATGGAAACCATGCTCCGTGACCTCATCTCGGAGCTACAGAATGAGCGTAGGGACTGAGGGAACGTACGTGTGTGTGTGTGTGTGTGTGTGTGTGTGTGTGTGTGTGTGTGTGTGTGTGTGTGTGTGTGTGTGTGTGTGGTGGTTTGTGCTTAAAAGTGCGCAATGCGAATGCATGTGCCAACGTCTGCACGGCATGAAGAACAGTCACAACATAATACTAGCCATGTCCATGTGGAAATTGACGCCAGCAACCACACATGTGGAAAATAAACCACACTCATCAACGTGAACGGCATGACGACACGCATCGCAGACTACCATGGACCCCCACGCCGACCTCCACAGGGACCCCCCCATATCCACGGACCCCCACGCAGACTACCATGGACCCCCACCCGACCTCCACAGGGACCCCCCCATATCCACGGACCCCCATGCAGACTACCATGGACCCCCACGCCGACCTCCACAGGGACCCCCCCATATCCACGGACCCCCACGCAGACTATCATGGACCCCCACGCCGACCTCCACAGGGACCCCCCCATATCCACGGACCCCCACGCAGACTACCATGGACCCCCACGCCGACCTCCACAGGGACCCCCCCATATCCATGGACCCCCACGCCGACCTCCACAGGGACCCCCCCATATCCACGGACCCCCACGCCGACCTCCACAGGGACCCCCCCATATCCGCACGCAGACTACCATGGACCCCCACGCCGACCTCCACAGGGACCCCCCCATATCCACGGACCCCCACGCCGACCTCCACAGGGACCCCCCCATATCCGCACACAGACTACCATGGACCCCCACGCCGACCTCCACAGGGACCCCCCCATATCCACGGACCCCCACGCCGACCTCCACAGGGACCCCCCCATATCCGCACGCAGACTACCATGGACCCCCACGCCGACCTCCACAGGGACCCCCCCCATATCCACGGACCCCCACGCAGACTATCAGGACCCCCACGCCAACCTCCACAGGGACCCCCCCATATCCACGGACCCCCACGCAGACTACCATGGACCCCCACACCGACCTCCACAGGGACCCCCCCCCATATCCACGGACCCCCACGCCAACCTCCACAGGGACCCTCCATATCCACGGACCCCCACGCAGACTACCATGGACCCCCACACCGACCTCCACAGGGACCCCCCCATATCCACGGACCCCCACGCCGACCTCCACAGGGACCCCCCCATATCCACGGACCCCCACGCAGACTACCATGGACCCCCACGCCGACCTCCACAGGGACCCCCCCATATCCACGGACCCCCACGCCGACCTCCACAGGGACCCCCCCATATCCACGGACCCCCACGCAGACTACCATGGACCCCCACGCCGACCTCCACAGGGACCCCCCCATATCCACGGACCCCCACGCGGACTACCATGGACCCCCGCGCTGACCTCCGTGGGGACACCAGGTTGAAAGACGTTAAACTGCAGAGGGCTACAGGGTGTATGATGTCAGCATATCAGGATCAGGTATCGGACCATGTCAAGATCAGTTCAGGTCATCAGTGTGGAAGGACAGTGAGTGGAGGTATTGTGGAGGTGGTGTATTGATCCAACTGTAACTGTCTGTCAATGCCTCATTATGTTTCCAGCTACTCAGCAAGACGGCCTCCGCCTTACCTACACTGAAAATCACATGCACACACGCATGCATGTACACACACACGCACGTGTGCACCCATGCCCCCGTGCATGGCCCTGGCTACGTTGCCTAGCAGGGCTGTGTAAATCTTGGATTGGGAAATGGCATGTACGAATGTTTTTGTGGCGCACACTATGGCCTAAAGTGAAAGAGCTTTCGGAAGGTCCTCAAGAGGAGATTCCAATTTTTGGTTGATTGAATGTTACGTTTCATGGGGGGCGGTGGGTACACGCACGCACGCATGCACACACACGCGCAGCCGCGCACGCACGCACACACAAACACACACACACACACACACACACACACACACACACACACACACACACACACACACACACACACACACACACACACACACACATAAATAGACACATTCTAGTCCTTACCCGTTCTGAATATATGAACAGCAAATGATGTTCAGTCACACACACACACACACACACACACACACACAGGGGCGTGCGTGCGTGCGTGCGTGTGTGTGCACGTGCACTCCCAGGCGACTCGAGAGCCCTCCGCCTGCCACTCTGTCCTGCAAGGACGCACACACACCTAAAAGTGTGTCCCAGTATTAATCTGTGTCCGTCCCAACATGCATTTCGCTGGTGACACTTATGACACGTGATTTGCGGGGAGTTTTTTGTTTACGCAAATTAATTTAATTAAGATGATTGTTAGAATGTTTGGCGTGTGTAATGCAGGGCAGATTGAGGTTGGAGGACAGGGCTGTGCGGCGCTAGGTTCCGTGAGGCGGTCCGTGCGTCGTGGCGTTGTGAGATGGCGCAGAAAGCAAGCAGCTGTCTTGCTCTATGCTAAGGAAGTACTCTGACTGACTGACTGACAGACAGACAGTCCGCTAAATTATTAATAGGATACATGTAGACAAGTGATTTCTGCCTCCCGGCCACTCGAAGATAATAAATATTATAGCTATTTAGACGGTCACTATTTCACCTGTGCAATTATTGACTGAGCAGAACTATTTGCTGGAATGCAATTTTCTAATCCAAATAATCTATTACATGGAGGGGCTGATCTGACTGAAGCTGTCAATTTAAATTGGGATCTTGAGATCTTTATTAAGTGTGTGTGTGTGTGTGTGTGTGTGTGTGTGTGTGTGTGTGTGTGTGTGTGTGTGTGTGTGTGTGTGTGTGTGTGTGTGTGTGAGAGAGAGTGTGCATGCATGCGTGTGTGCGTGTGTGTGTGCCCAGGGAAGGGGCACATCAGGAATGTCTCTCAGCTAAATTGTGAGGAAGTTAATTTAGTTAAAAGCTAATTAGAATGAATAAAAGATGGCATGGTATCCCTTAGGGTACCCTACAATGGAAGGCTTTCCTTTTGAATATCACTCCTTCTGTCTCTCTCTCTTTCCGTCTGTCTATATTCAAGCTCCATTTTGTCTCTGTCCTTCTCTGTCTATAAGAATGGAAGCAAACAACTGGTTGACTGAATCCACTGATCAACTAAAGAGACAATTACAGCTGCTAGCAGTAATGAGATGGGGCCGGGCGAGGAGGAGAAGATGAAGGGAAGAGCAGAATTTAAATACATGTTAAATATTTGAAATACATCGTGCATACTCTACATCAATGGTTCCCAGCCCATTTGAAGATCTCAAAAGCATATATGCTGTTAAGTGGTCATGCATTTTCAGAAATTCAACATTTTAAGTTTCTTTGAATGGTCAATCGATTGTGTTCCGCCTTGATCAATGGAACCAACATTGTATAATTCAATACTTTCATAGGAATCTTATGAGCAAATGGACGAGGTAAAAATCCATCAAGTTTCTGCAAAGTTTTGCAGATTAGTTTGAATTGGGAAGCTCTCTTTAAATCTATCTGTCAAGCAGGCTCTTTTATCTAAAGTGCCTCAGTATCACAAAGCCGCTTGTCTCTGGTTTAATACCTCCACAGTCTCGGTTCTCCAGCTCCGCAGATGCCAATCATCCCCACATAAAAGGGGGCAGAAGTCAATGATGAATTCCAATTCCAAATAGAGTGATCGCGGTAATAATGTGGTTTCTGTGTTCAGATTCCCCACTTGTGTACTGTTGTAACCGTGCGTGTTTCTCTATCTAATTAAACTACCTGTATCACCCGAGTCCTCACAATTCTGGCTGTGACATACAGTACAGTACTAAATCCTAAACCGCTTGTTGTGCTTATAATCACGCCCCGCTTCTGTGGCCGGGTGCAGTACTTAGTTTAGACAGTTTTTGGTTTAGACTAGTCATTGGTTAGACCAGTCATTAGTCCTACAACTACAACCTATCTCAAACCCTCACCCTAAACCTAACCTCCCACGGGGCAGCACACCTAAACCTAACCTTAACCCATGTCTAACCAATGACTAGTCTAAACCTAACCTTAACCCATGTCTAACCAATGACTAGTCTAAACTAAGTATGCACCCCCTGTGGCCAACGTGGAGAGTGCCTCTCACTGCAGACAGTTTTTTTTGGTCGATAAAGTTTTTGACCGCGACAGAGGGACCATCACATGCACGCACACGACTCACACACACACACACACACACACACACACACACACACACACACACACACACACACACACACACACACCCGCTGTGTACATTGATATGCAGTTTTATTTCCCTGTTGTATCATGTTTTATTTGTTTTCTTCTTTTAAGTTTTGTTTTAATTATTATTATTATTTTTTCCTTTCTTGTTTGTTTGTAATTTGTTCTGTGCAGCACTGTGGTTCAACCCCAGTCATTGGAATTGTGCTATATAAATGAAGTTTTAGCTGAGTATTGTGTGAGTAATGTATGTATACAAATCTCACCTGTGTCCCCCCCAGGGACTCAGATGACACAACTGCGTCTCCCACTGAAGGCCACTGACCGCACTGGGTTGGAATGCCTTAGAGACTGCCTTTTATGACATCAAGGATTGGATGGCTCAGAACTTCATGCAGCTAAATGATGGCATGAGAGAGATTGTCCTCTGTTATTCCAACCACATAGTATTCTGGATCACCAGTGACATGGCAACTCCCACCCCTTTGGTCATTTTCAATTCAGTCATATTTGGTCATACCAAAGACTATAAAATGGGACCCAATGGCTCTCTTCTTGGCACTCTGCAACATACTACGGTCATGCCTCCTCACGCTACAGAAACAGGAGAGCCAGATGGCTTCGGAACCGTTCGTTCCCATGGCTAAGTAATTACTAGTAATTATACTAAGTGTAAATTCAGCCTTACATTCGAGCGTACATTTTTCCGTGCGCTCACGTCAGCAGGGCATTTATCAAGTGATCTTAAACAGCTGATCCTTGCATAATTTTGTTCGTAGCGTTGATAGATGTGACGGCTGAAATCAATCTGGCACGCCGTAGAAAATCAAGCCTCGCCCTCGTTTTTGCGACATGAACAACTGCAATACGACCAAACAACCTATCGAAACCATACCTAGTTACATGATGTAAAGCCAATTAAAAGTTTACCCCTCTCGCCTCGCTTGCCTGTCAATATGTCATATCCGTGCACACATGCATGCACGCACGCACGCACCTATGCAAGTGTGCATTTTGGCACACTGGAAAGAAACGCCAGTAGGATTATTCTGTGAAGCTACAACCTTTAAGTATAGATTAATCACATATCACAGTTATATCATAATGAATGGAATAGGTTTTTAGGATATTTATTTAACCCATTCTTAAGAAGTGCGCACTGCACTGCATGTTAAAGCGACCCCCCAGTGAGTCGGACTGCTGTGAGTAATAATAATAGCCTATTTGTATAGAAATGGTGACGCCACGTTAATGACAGATAGCTGGCAACAGTGACAAGGCAGGCAGAAACTCATAATCAACGTTTATGGTGTAGATCACTGGTTGATGAATTAATGGCATTCATAAACATACTGGATGAGTGAGGATGAAGAAGGCTGGTGTTCCACAGTGTGAATATATCACCTGTATTATCCTGCACAGGTTTGGTTTCTATCCTTAACGCAGACCGGCGTTGTACATACAGTAACACCATGCGTACTGTAGCCTATATAATAATTTTCACATGACAAGATTAAACAGTGGCACCGCCTCCCGCCGGTCCCGACTCCTGAAAATGCTCTCGCATAAGCGCTTAGGCTCAGCCTACTGTAGGTCTGATGATCTGGACCTGCAATTTATCCGAATTACAGTTGAAGCACTAATTTAATTAGGTGAACAATTAAGCACCTAACTCAGCCTATCGTTGCAAATAGGCAGGCATGTCTTTAAAATGCATGTCCATTCACATATTTCATCGTCGATGTATGCCTTTACAAAATATATGTATATTTTTCACATTTATTTAATGTATTAGTTTTATAGCTATTAGGAGTGAATACATAACTTTAGATGCCTCTCAGACAGTTCAGACAATGCTCGTCTACGACAGAAAAACAGGTGCAGACAAAGTCAACGACAGCTCCTGACCTGATGTGAATTTCGGCATGGCGTATGCCCAAGTTCAAAGTCACACTGAATTGATACATGTCGAAAAAATTACCATGTTTGGGTGTACACCACGTTGATAAATGAGGGCCTTACTCTCTCTTCTTTGTAAATATGCTTAAGAATACTGCAGTGGCCTTCTATACCACCACAGCACCTCACAAAGGTAGAGTGTTAAATGTCTTAGCATCACTTCAACCAAAAGCATCTCCTTCGTAAATATGTACATTAATATAGTTATTAATAATCTGCAAGTTATACTGAGCTGTGTTTTGGTTCACTTACCTGTAATCAGATTAATAATTTCTCTGAAAGACCGATAATCCCTGTGGTATACACCCCCCTGCTGAAACCTTTGTTCTGCTTGCAGCAAGCAATTCAACTCCATGTCACACTTTATCTGCCTCATTATTGAAACCAAAACCATTGTTGTATTATAGTCCGTTGGGGATTCCAAGTGAGCCATATAAACACTGAATACAGATCGGGCCTGTACCTCCAGGAGGGTCATGCTAACAGATATTTGGACTGAGTTTTATGATCGTAATTACAGTGGTGTATCTGCAGGAGGATAATGTCCCTTAGCGGAGTGGAGTAGCTAGTATAGCAGATGTGATTCTCTACAATATCTCACGTCTTGTACAGGGATCTGCCTGATACGTGATTTATCTGCTGCATTAGTGAGGCACGCTTTCCCCCTCTGACATTCAAACCACACGCACGCACATGCATACACACACACACACACACACACACACACACACACACAACACACAACACACAACACAGACACACACACACCGGTATACACCGTCTGTTCATTCCCAATTGACATGTTCGTTGAAATTTTTCCTCACTCTCCTGCTGGGAAGTGTACTGTAGTCTTGTCTTTGTGCCCCCCCCTCCCCAATCACTCATCAACCATCATATCTGAACTGCTGACTGCTGTCTTCTGACTTTGGAGGAAGCAAAACCAAGACTATAGGTGAAAGCATATGGCTGGACTGTGTAAGCAATATGCTAATTTGTGAGCAGTTCGTGGTGGCATGTAGGCCATAGGTGTGTACAATGTGAATTCCTGGATCAAGGTTCAAGGTTGTCTTTTGTGTTACATCTTATTCT
Organism: Protomyctophum parallelum; assembly: GCF_964188405.1. Taxonomy (NCBI): domain Eukaryota; kingdom Metazoa; phylum Chordata; class Actinopteri; order Myctophiformes; family Myctophidae; genus Protomyctophum; species Protomyctophum parallelum. The sequence continues at coordinate 31,645,017 of NC_139699.1, forward strand.
TGTGTACAGCTACGTATGTAGGAGCAGCACATAATACAGCAGTGTAGATAATAACAATAACAGCTATAACAATAACAGGTGAGATCAATAGAGTGCAAAAAAGAGCAAACAAAGAATAAAAGTATCTTTCACTTTGGTTCTTATCAGTTTGTTTATCTCATGGGTGCACAAAAGGTAGATTGTGATCTACCAGTAGATCACAAAGGCTGTGCAGGTACTGTAGACACATGACATGCCCCTAAAAATATATAAACTATTTTTTGGTATATGTTACTCAATTGATTGACACAAAAAAGGGCCTGTCAGCTAAAACCCACAATGCAATACTTACTTATTTTATTTATATACAAGAAAACCCTACCAATGCTGATGCGTTCGGCTGTCCGCACAACCCTCTGCATTGCTTTGCGGTTCAGGTCGGTTCAGCTGTCAGACCAGGCCGGTTTAGGTGGGTTCAGCTGTCATACCAGGCCGTGAAGCAGCCAGCCAGGATGTGCACCCTCTCTGACCCTCTCTACTGCAGCGCCCTCGATCTGGATGGGAGTGATTCCCTGGAGGTCTCCGGTAGTCAAAGATTATCTATTTAGTTTTGTCAATGTTGAGAGCATCCCCGGTTCTGGTCCATTTTCCCCCTGCACACATGTGCGGGGACGTGCACGTGTGTGTGTGTGATTTCTTTCCCAGGGTATATCTCGGATACTTGGACATTTGGCACGGTTCTATACCTACCTATCCTTGTGGAGGATTTAATAAAATAAAACTATACAGCTGTAAATTCTGCATCTCTGTTCACGCTTTGAATGACAGCATGCCAAAACACAGGACAGCCAGAGCCAGGTATTAATTGTTTAATTCATGATCCGTCAGTCAGTACCAGCACTGTATAATAGTGTTTTTTATTTAATTTACCTTTTTTTGTTGTTTAAGCAGACGTGTGAGTGATGCTTGCACGCCTTGCAGGCAGAATAAAAAAGTTAACAAAAGCCATGCTGGGTCGGTGTTTAAGTTAGTTAATTCCACCCTGAAAATAATACTTTTCGTAAACGCCATCATGATCATGATCATCATGAAAAGTAAGACGGACACCCACAGGGCCCTACAGAAAGGAAAGGTTAGAGAGAAGTAGACATAGGGAGAGTACAGTAACAGGGTGGGGTGGGTGGGAAGGGTGCAGAATGTGAGATCGAAGAGGGAGAGAGAACATGTAATTTAAATGGTGGTAGCCTACTTGATAGAGCCTTTGTTGTTAAGGGCCCCTCACCTGTGGAATCAACATCCATTGGAAGTTAGACATGCTACCTCACTGGGCATTTTTATAGGATGGCTTTTTTTGGAGCCTTTGGCTAATGCTTGTGCTCATTTGATTGCTTTTGTTATAAATTATAATTGGTTTTGCTCTGTCTGTTTGTTTGTTTTATGTGTTTTTTGCTTTTGTGATTTGTTGTAGTTTGTGTTGTGAAGCACGTTGTAAACTTGCTTTTGAAAGGTGCTATATAAATAAACATTTTATTATTATTACCCTTATTATTATTATTAATGGGACTGATCGAGGGTAGCTACTGGTCAAGTCGGGACTTGATCACCCCGGCTGGGTCACCTGAGTGAGGGGTATGATGTTGGGAGACCCGAAACCCTGATGACCTTGGGAAACATCACTGAGGATACGTCCCACGTGCATCCATGCGATGTATTTTTGTTTTAGTTATTCTATTTATAGTGACTCATAGGAATAGACTACGTGACAACCAGGAATAGTCTGGTGACCACCGGAGAGACGGGTGGCAGCCGGAATGTAGACGGCACCCGGGAGCAGTATGGGTTGGCGCCCCAGCCTGTGTCTTCCATGAGGAAGAAGCCCAACAAACCCACGGTGAGGCCTTTAGGAGGGCCATTCAAGCCTCAGGCGGAGCCTGCGGCACCACCAAGGGCAAGGTGGAGCCTGCGGAACCATTGCGGCTCGAGAATCCACCATTCCTGAATGGAGTGCCTGGTGCTGGGAGTCTGGTGCGCACAGGGGCTGGACCTGGTGAGAGCAGGAGTGGACCTGGTGAGACGTAGGAGGGGCCCATTTATATGAGATGGGTGGTTATGCGTACGGCAACTCAGAAGTACTCACCTTATCACATCCGTCAGCGTGAGTTGTCTTATCCTCCAAATTCCTGTGTAGCACACAGCATACATATGCTCGCATGCACATGTGAGCACTCACGCACACAATTCAATTCAATTCAATTCAAAGGGCTTTATTGGCATGAGAAAACATACGTTTACATTGCCAAAGCAGAAAGCACAATACAACAATACAGCAATAGAATCAAAACAAAAATTATGTACATTTGAAAGTCAGAATCTTCAATAGATCAAATTCTATGTACCAAGATCACTGGATGCAGGTATAGTGCAGGAATACACACACACACACACACACACACACACACACACACACACACACACACACACACACACACACACACACACACACACACACACAATTCAATTCAAAGGGCTTTATTGGCATGAGAAAACATACGTTTAGATTGCCAAAGCAGAAAGAACAATACAACAATACAGCAATACAATCAAAACAAAAATGATGTACATTTGAAGGTCAGAATCTTCAATAGATCAAATTCTATGTACCAAGGTCACTCAATGCAGGTATAGTGCAGGAATATACATACACACACACACACACACACACACACACACACACACACACTTCTGACTCATCCCCAGTTTTATGCAGAAAGCCATTATGTGGACTTATTGATCTTTGCTAATGAATGCAAAGAGCAACGTATGCAAGCCGACAGGCAGGGTCAAGCAATGTCGCTGTGCACTGTGACAAGTCTGTGACAAGGAGGGGACTGGCTTGATGCTCACTCGCTCGCGGTGTGTGTGTGCACGTGTTTGTCTGGAGTGGAGAGGTCTGGCTCCAAGATTGTGACATCCATATTCGTCTCTGTGATGAACTTATGGTGGCTGTGATCGTGCTAACTATGGTGTGTGTGTGTGTGTGTGTGTGTGTGTGTGTGTGTGTGTGTGTGTGTGTGTGTGTGTTGTCAAGGAAATGTGGAATACCTAAGTTGTACATTTAAGGACATCATAAACCACGAAAGATTGTGTGTGTGTGTGTGTGTGTGTGTGTGTGTCTGTGTGTGTGTGTGTGTGCGCGTGTGTGCGTGTGTGTGCGTGCGTGTGTGCGCGCGCGCTCGTGTGTGTGTGTGTGTGTGTGTGCGCGTGTGCGTGCGTGCGTTGTACACAATAGTGTTTGTGTATTCCTATTTCACTGTAGAGTTGAAAACTGTCTCCAACACAAAATGGGCCAATTAAGTAACCCTGTATTTCTGCTTTCTGCGTGCGACTTCGCTTCACAGAAGTCTCACATCTGTTGAGGGAGGGCAGAATCCATTTCTTGCGACCGACGGTCCGTCGCGACGCACCGTCAGCCGGTCCTATTTAGGTCGGTCGGTCAGTATTTAGGTCGGTCGGTCAGTATTTACGTCGGTCGGTCAGTGTTTACGTCGGTCGGTCAGTGTTTACGTCGGTCGGTCAGTGTTTACGTCGGTCGGTCAGTGTTTAAATAGGACCGGCCGACCGACGGTCGCGACTGACGGTCGGTCGCAAGAAATGGATTCGGCTTTGATGCGTCGGTCGGTCGCTATGTGTATCCGTCGTTGCTGCCCCCTGTCGGCCGGTCTTTGTCACGTCGGCCGGCCGCTTTGATGGGTCGGTCGCTCGCTCGCTATGTGTCTCCGTCGCAAATGTTTTAGGTCGGCCGGTCGGTGATTTGGTCTGTCCTTCATATATATTTTTTTCTGCTCTCGTTGGACTTAACTTTAAAAGTCCAATGGAACACCTCTTTGTAACGGGCCGCTGTAGTATAGTGGTCTAATCCCTCGCCTCTCTATTCTTTTTTGCTGAGGACGCTGGTTAAATTCCCGCTCGCGGCAGACCAAAATTATTATATTTTAGACAGACACACAGACAGACAGACAGACTGCCTGTCTGCCTGCCTGTCTGCCTGCCTAATGTATTGTAAATAATGTATTCATTCCATACGGCTATTTTTTTAAAATATAAAAACTTTTGTCTTTCGCGCGATTCGAACCAGCGTCGTCAGCACCAAAACATTGAGAGGCGAGTGATTAAACCGCTAGACTACAGCGGCCATACGTTACAAAGAAGTGTTTCATTGGACTTATAAAGACAATAGCACCCAGCTGCAGTCTCGCAAGGGGAGGGACCGGAAGTGCATTTATTTCCGGCTTCCACGTGCACAAGCGCACATACACGCACGCAAAATATAATGCGCGTGCACGACACGCACTTGTTGGTGCGCGCTTAAATGCCGGGTGTATATAGTACCATCTGTGCTTAAACATAATTACGTGGTCGGTTTGGAAAAGTTTGAAGTAGTTTGTTGTAGTTTAGTGTCATGGTCAGTGTCATGTCAGTATCATGGTCAATATGACTAAAATGTAATAAAAACTCATAATGTAATAATCAGCTCATACATTATAAAGACATTATTGCATTATGAAGTTTTATTACAGTATGAGTCGCCTATGTGGATGTTCTTAATGTAACACATTATTACATTATAGAAAAATCTATTAAGTTATGTGCTCGTCTTTTAATTACATTATGAGCTGATTATTACATTATGAGGTCAGATGTAGAGTTGCTGGCCGCCTCAGCTCCATATATGGAGATCTAGGTGATGATCCAGTCTTTTCAATGTATGGCTATCCAGGGTTTGATGAGGTCAGTGTCGGGATCTTATATCATATGGAAACGGCCATATATGGTGGTGTGACGTGTCATGAGGCGTGACCATATATGGAGGCATGACACGAGGCGTGACATGACACACTTACTGACTGACTGACGGGAAATGCAGGTTTTCATAGTAAATTAAATGCATATGGTCGTGTGTCTGTGGTCTATGGTCTGGACATGGTGTGTGTGGGACAGGGGTACGGGGTTATAGCAACTTATTACATTACTTAAATGCCTTGATATCATTATGTTATAATCGACCATATAGGCCTAGCCTATTATTGCATATCATTTTATTATTGTTAGATTTGCATTTCTTCAAATATGCACACTTATACCACCAACTAATAAGCTTTCAATTAAAATATTACCTACAACAAACTACTTCAAACTTTTCCAAACCGACCACGTAATTATGTTTAAGCACAGATGGTACTATATACACCCGGCATTTAAGCGCGCACCAACAAGTGCGTGTCGTGCACGCGCATTATATTTTGCGTGCGTGTATGTGCGCTTGTGCACGTGGAAGCCGGAAATAAAAGCACTTCCGGTCCCTCCCCTTGCGAGACTGCAGCTGGGTGCTATTGTCTTTATAAGTCCAATGAAACACTTCTTTGTAACGTATGGCCGCTGTAGTCTAGCGGTTTAATCACTCGCCTCTCAATGTTTTGGTGCTGACGACGCTGGTTCGAATCGCGCGAAAGACAAAAGTTTTTATATTTAAAAAAAATAGCCGTATGGAATGAATACATTATTTACAATACATTAGGCAGGCAGACAGGCAGGCAGACAGGCAGTCTGTCTGTGTGTCTGTCTAAAATATAATAATTTTGGTCTGCCGCGAGCGGGAATTGAACCAGCGTCCTCAGCAAAAAAGAATAGAGAGGCGAGGGATTAGACCACTATACTACAGCGGCCCGTTACAAAGAGGTGTTCCATTGGACTTTTAAAGTTAAGTCCAACGAGAGCAGAAAAAAAAATATATGAAGGACAGACCAAATCACCGACCGGCCGACCTAAAACATTTGCGACGGAGACACATAGCGAGCGAGCGACCGACCCATCAAAGCGGCCGGCCGACGTGACAAAGACCGGCCGACAGGGGGCAGCAACGACGGATACACATAGCGACCGACCGACGCATCAAAGCCGAATCCATTTCTTGCGACCGACCGTCAGTCGCGACCGTCGGTCGGCCGGTCCTATTTAAACACTGACCGACCGACGTAAACACTGACCGACCGACGTAAACACTGACCGACCGACGTAAACACTGACCGACCGACGTAAATACTGACCGACCGACCTAAATACTGACCGACCGACCTAAATAGGACCGGCTGACGGTGCGTCGCGACGGACCGTCGGTCGCAAGAAATGGATTCTGCCCTTGCTGCATCTGTTCTAGTCCTCTCCTCTGCTCTCTGCCTTTTTAGACTTTCTAACATATTTGATAAAGGTATAAGTGTATTTTTTGTACGAAAAGTGAAGAACGGTCGCCCTGGAATTTTCGAAAAGTGAAGACGGCTTGCCCCAAAGCCATGAATAGCTCGCCCCCAAAGTGTGGTTATCTCGCCCCACAGCGTGGATATCTCACCCCAAAGCACGGATATCTCGCCCCATGTTTATTTCATGTTTATTTTACCTCATTTCTCATATTAGAACCTTTAGAATCAATGTTGTTTGTCAAAGGAGAACATTTAGAACCAGTTTGTTGTTGTTGGTCAAATGAAAATGATGCATGGTACCCAGGGGGCAAACCACCCTTTTTTTTTTAGGAAAACTGCATTTGCCATGACCTCAAAGGTTGTCCACCAGAAATAATATCTATGACCCCATAGGATCACAACCTATATGGACAACCCAGTCCATTTTTTTGCTGGAAATCCAATATGGCCACCCCAATATTAGCCCCTATTAGTTATAATGGGGGGTGAATAGGGCAACATTTTAAACTGAGGGATATTTTTTGTATTGCAAGTTTCCATGAAATCCAATATGGCCGCCATAATATTAGCACCCAGAAAGAACTACCCGAAATTGTGCTTTACCATGATTTCTACCATGATTGTTGACTGTTTTGGCAAACACAAGCAATATTAATCCATTGGCTAATTTATGGCCCAGAAGGGACATACTGTATATCCTTGAGCTTGCATATTGTCAATATGGCTGCAAACGTGAAAAAGAAAAGAGACATTGTCTCTTTTCTTTTTCACTTTTCACGTTTCGGGTAGTCACCATCTTGTAAATATGCACATTAAGGGTCCCCAGACACACCCAATAATAAAAAATAGGTATTCCATTGAGTCTCTCATGGTCAGAAACCATGAAATAGACACCAAGTTTGCATTTCTAGCTCATCTGGTTCAGAAGTTAGAGCCAAACCTATTTTCTGGGTGCTAATATTATGGCGGCCTTATTGTGGCGGCCATATTGGATTTCATGGAAACTTGCAATACAAAAAATATCCCTCAGTTTAAAATGTTGCCCTATTCACCCCCCATTATAACTAATAGGGGCTAATATTGGGGTGGCCATATTGGATTTCCAGCAAAAGAATTGACCGGGTTGTCCATATAGTTGTGATCCTATGGGGTCATAGATATTATTTCTGGTGGACAACCTTTGAGGTCATGGCAAATGCAGTTTTCCTAAAAAAGGGTGGTTTGCCCCCTGGGTACCATGCATCATTTTCATTTGACCAACAACAACAAACTGGTTCTAAATGTTCTCCTTTGACAAACAACATTGATTCTAAAAGTTCTAATATGAGAAATAAGGTAAAATAAACATGAAATAAACATGGGGCGAGATATCCGTGCTTTGGGGTGAGATATCCACGCTGTTAACCACACTTTGGGGGCGAGCTATTCATGGCTTTGGGGCAAGCCGACTTCACTTTTCGAAAATTCCAGGGCGACCGTTCTTCACTTTTTGTGGGGGTGAGTTGGAAAAGGGGCGAGCGTACCTGTTCTGGTTTTTACACCAGTTCCGACATTTATATTCAGAGCTGTAGCATTCTGAATGTTATGTGGCTATTGGAGAGCTCCAAGTTGCGCACGGATACTTGTTATTTTTTCCAGTGGTTCCTAAATGCTAGTTTCTTCGAATATATCTAATCTTCACAAGTTGTCGCGCTGTGATGCGTTTTATTATTATTAGAGAGAGAGAGAGAGATACGGAGGGAGAGAATTGCGGTGCGTAATGCGCGCTGATGCAAGACGCAGTGTGTGTGTGTGTGTGTGTGTGTGTGTGTGTGTGTGTGTGTGTGAGAGAGAGAGAGAGAGAGAGAGAGAGAGAGACCGCCCCCCCCATATCGGTGTGTGTGAGAGGGTGTGTGTGTGTGTGTGAGAGAGAGAGAGAGAGAGAGAGAGAGAGGTCAGGTTACTTGAGCCGGCAGCAGTGCCCCACTGCCCCGGGTAGAGGCACTATGACGGCGGGGACAGAGGACTGGATGGCCCGGCCACGGGACGGGACTCGAGTGACGCGGCGATAAATCATCATAGCGATATTGATTATTACAATGAACAAGCATAAACACACAGTTCACTTGAACAATGCTGAGGTACATAAGATATTTGAAGACGGATATGCATTTTAGCCCGGTGCAGTGTAGCCCTGGAACATGACTGCCATGATGATTATCATGACAGTCATGCAGAATTTATTTTATATATATATATTTTTTTTCAATTTCATTTATAGCCAAAATGACCTAAATGTACCGTCAAAAACGCTAGCCTGAGCTAGCAGCCACTTGTTGCTAGCGCGGCGCGCCGTAGCCCTGTTTCATTCAAACAGTTTCAAACTGTTTTCAGTCAGACCACGTGATGTGCTGTACCACCCATATTAATTTTGGGGCGTGTCAGCGGACCTTTAACAATAATTCAGATCAGGTCAGAGCTACGGAGAGCTGGTCTAAGGTGCATTCCTTTTTTACTTTTTCACTCCACATAAGACAGCAATGCACCAACAATGCGTCTACTGTAATAATTTTTAAGACCAAAAACTAGCAATGACAATTGCAATTTGCACTGATTTGCAGCAGGTGTTTGTTTATTAAAAAGTATCTAATTAGATGATGCCTGAACGTCCTGGGGTCCAAGACAATAACATACATTACATAGCAGTTAAACAGAATACACAAATAAATACTGTACATATCCCATAGGATATACAAAAAACAAACAAAACATGCAGCACAGAAAAACATGTAGCCATGAGAAAAAGAGACTAGAGAGCATAAAACAAGAGATAAAACTGAGTAAAACCAGATAAAACAATGGCAAGGTCCTCAAATACTAGAGCTAGGCTGCAATACTTTATTCTTCCTTTTTTCGGCTTTCGCCTCTATTTTATATTTTTTATAGAGGGACAGACAGTAGGCTGACAGGAAATGGGGGAGAGAGATGGGAGAGTGACATGCAGCAAAGGCCGTCGGGATCGGGAGTCGATCCCACGGCACACTGCCAGACTCGGGCTACTGGCAAAGGTGTGTACAGTATGTAAGGTAAGGTCTGAGTTTCCTTTAAAACTAAATACCTACCTACCTACCTACCTACCTATGTACCTATACTACCTACCTACCTATACCTACTTACGTACCTATAGTACCTACCTACCTACCACCTATGTACGTACCTACCTACTGTATACCTACCTACCGTACCTATAGCCTACCTATGTACCTATACTACCTATACCTACCTACGTACCTACCTACTGTATACCTACCTACCTACCTACCTTACAAATGGGTAAATGAACACTGAGTATTTCACTTTAATAGTGCTGTAACATAACAAAGAGCTCTTCACAGGAAACGAAGGGCAACTGAAGACATTAAAGAGGGGACATTTTTAGTTTAAAAACTCAACTGTGTGTGTATGTGTGTGTGTGTGTGTGTGTGTGTGTGTGTGTGTGTGTGTGTGTCAATGCAAATGGTACCAAAACTAAAATCAGACATACTGTATCAACAACTCATCTTTCCACCGTCGCAAGGGAATTGGTATCACATAACTAGTTGGGAGCATTTGGATGGATTTACTATTACGGCGCAACACTACTGTATCTTTGCTTACAATCCAAAGTAAATCAATATTGGTGTCTGGCAGCCTTGGGAAATACAGCTATTTTGCTCTCCATTCTTGTTTGATGTGTTTTATTGTAAACCTTCTCTCTGGAGGGAGTTGTTGTGCTGAGAATTGTAATTTTCTGCCAGCACCTACCCTGCACCGCATTTTACTCTCTGGGTTTCCCACAACCCAATGCTCATCCGAGGTCAGATGAAGAGTTTAAGACAGACTGGTTAACCTTCAACTTTTGTCCTAGATTACGCGGGTTCTCATTGTGTTGGACAGAGGAGATTTTCTCCAGAGAGAACCTTCTGCAAAGAACTACATTGACCGGCTAATGATCTGTATTCTGATGGACAGAAATACAGATACCGGACGGATAGACATATTGTATCCATATTATTAGTGTCAATTTGAAGAGGACAGTGTATACGGTAGATGTAAAGCATTTCAGATTAAGCTTAGTATATTGTAATATTAATGACGCAGAATAAGCAAAGCTCCAATATCTACCACTCACTTCACCTGTCAAAAATATGTAGTCTTCCTGGAATAAAAACAGGCACAGCTGTGTAGCATCTTTTCCTCAAAGCAACCAACCACCAACATATGAACAAATCATTTGCATGCATTAATTCTTTCCCCACACAATGATTGCACTGTACTCCCCCTGCAGGAGATGGCCTATGATTAAATTACACATCCAGGAGCAGATCGCTGTCATCTATCTCAGTGAGAAGCTGTCAGCAGAGAGCCGGTCCTCACAGTGTATAGTCCCTGGTAGTCTGTACAGGCTCTGCATGGTGGTGAGCCCCTCAGTCCAATCAACACAGCCGCTGACACTTATCAACACAAATTAGCATTGATTAGCAAAATACCCCCCGTTGCTGCCACATGCCCAGAGCCCCCAAACATGAAATATTCCACTCTTTAGCAGCAGCTCCTTAGTACGGAACAAGCGCAATCTCTCCCTGCACACAAGAGTTAAACTCGGAAATAATTACCCAAGTCAATGGGTGCCGCTGCTATCTCTGTGATTGGTTGAGTGCTCAGGCAAAAGCTATTACGTTTTTTTTTTTCAGAGGATTTCAATTAAATGCTGTGGGAAATGCTGGGCCTATCTTTAAATGATCCCAGAATCCCTTCTCATGGGAGGAGCTATTGTATTGTACTCCTCAACACTCCAATTAGGGTCTGCATATTATCTTTTATGATAAAAATGCACATTAGCACAAAAGCATGTTATCCTCCTCTTTAGCTTTTCACCCCATAATTTCATTACAGGAGGATAGTCATGGTAATTTCCATTAATCACACTGAGTTCCCTGAATGTCTAATACATTTGTCCATTCATTTGAATCTCATACTTCGGTTCAACAATATCTTATGAATACAGTATGAGATGAATATGACATTTAAATGTCTGTTCGTGTTGATGGGGTGTGGTACCCTGGGTTCCTCCCTTTTGCTAAATGCTTTTTACATGTAGCATCGTCTTACAGCATCAAACAAGTCATACAGTACATATGCTTTCACACATAATATATTAATATACACACGTTGACCAAAAGCCCACCATAGGTTTTGTGTCACATCTATGAAAATTATTTACCCTTAATATATAATTTTCGCAATCATGGAAAGGTGGACCTTAGAATGATGCCTGCCTGCTTTTACAGGTAATGATCATTCTGTGTAGAATACCATGAAATAAAGAGCATTCAATTAGGCCTATTCACTGGATGAAGTGCAGTCAAATATGAATAAGTTAATAAAACGGTGGTAAAGGGTCAGACAGGAGGAGGCCACAGTATTTTTCCTCATCTCAAATGCAGTGGATAATGTGATCAGCATCACACACAGTATACTACAACAGATAGCAGCATCAAAGACACTCCAATCCTTGTCAAGAAACATGCAATCAAACAGAGAAAGCTCAGCGGAACCATCGGTACATCCTTGAACATTCAGACCAGACAAATAAACATGGAATGAATGATTCAAGAAGCCTTATGGTGGTATAATGAGATGTTCCCGTTCCGTCACCCTGATACAATGCAGTGTGTCACAGGGAAAGAAGCCATCAGAATGGTCTGTGTGTGCATGTGTGCGTGCGTGCGTGCGTGCGTGCATTTGTTTGTGTATGTGCCCAAACACAAACACAGAGCACACACATGGGGATAGTGTGTTATCAGCTGTGGCACATGCTGCTTATTTGTTTGCCTTCCCTAATATGCTGCACACCATTCTATTCATCCATCCTGATTCCCCTTGTGGCGAGAGAGTAGCGTCAGTGTATGTGCATAAGTGTACATGTGCATTGAATGGGTATAGATGTGTGTTCATCACGTCAGTGTGTGGAAGCGTGTGGATGAGGGCTGTTGCAGGATTAGCCTGCGTGTGTTTTGGTCTCAGGTCTCAGCCAAAGCTGCGAGTCTGTCCTCTGATACCAACTTGAGTGCCAGTGCAGTCTCTCCCTGACACAAGCTTCACGGCAGTCCACTGAGGAAAGTGTCGTCCACAGGCTGTTCCTATGTGTCCACAGTGAGTGGCTGAAAGCGCTACCGGCTTTGCGTACTTGGTGCATTTATATAGCACCTTTATCCAAGGCGCTTTACATAGATTGTGCATTACATTCACCCATTCACACATACAATCACACACCGATGCCGGATGGAACCATGCAAGGCACCAACCTGCACATCAGGAGCAATTAAGGGTTCAGTGTCTTGCTCAAGGACACTTCGACACTAAGCCCACAGGGTTGTGACGGTGTGACGCATCAGTGATTCGTTCTCTTTCACATCCGACTGCACTTTGCCCTTTCACCTCTACCTGTCTCCACCAGGAGGGAGGACCTGCTCCTCCTCTGTCTCGGCGTGTCTGTGTCTGGAGTGTGCGTGGGCCGGGGGGGGGGGGAAAGGAAGGAAGCCACGTTGGGGGAAGGAAGGCGGTTATATTAGGTGGCAGCTCTGCTGGACTGAGGATGTGCTAATGGGTAGAGCGTACGTCCATCCCATGCATCCTCTACGCACGCTGTCAGAGAGCATAACGGTGGAACACTGACGATGGGTCCCCTCCCATCCCAGCACCTGCTGCTCCTCCATCTGCTGCAATGAAATGGCTCCCCCAAACCCCCCCCCCCCCCCCCCCCCCACCATCTATCCAAACTCACATCCGTCCGTCTGTCAGTCCGTCCGTCCATTTATCCATCCCCCTAGTTCACCCCTTTATCTGTTATTCCTCCTCGCTGACACATCCAGGCAACACATAACCATGTATAGCACGTCTGAATTGAGAAATATCATTGTCGAGTATAGTCAAGTCATCTTCTTTAACGTTATAACCAAAATAAATAATAATTAATCCACAAAAGCAAGACCAGTGCAAAACACATAAATCACACTAAAAATATGAATACAAAACCCTTGGGTGTAAACAAATAGTAGAATAAGTTTGTTGTCTTGTAAACATCAACATATCTCTGTGTGCAGCTTCTACGTACAGAACTCTGCAACATTACCTTTTTGTCTGACCCCTGTATATTATGAATAAAAGGCAGTTACACAGAACCTGAAATCTCTTTTTTTTAACAATGTATTTATTTTCCTTCTGACAATACAAACAACAACAACAAAAAACAACAATGAACATTACAAGACAATTACTGGTATAAAGAAAGCAAAACAACAATAACCACAAAAAAAACAGCACTACTCCTCTTCAGCTCCATCCATTAAATGTGACACATTTTTGTTCTTTATATAACTTATAAAACGTCCCCACACCTCCTGAAACTTTTCTTGTTTGTCCTTAAGAATGCATGCAATCTTTTCCTGAAATCTCATTTGATGCTGTTATCTGTTATCTGAACGACAAGAAGGTGGAGAAGAGAGACAGGTGGGTTAAGGAAGGGGTACAGGCGATAAGAGAACAGGTATGGAGACAGACAGACAGACAGACAGACAGACAAGGCTTTCGAATAGTCTCTTTTTTTCTGTCCTTGCTGCCTTTCTCAGTCTGTTGAAATTGTCATGGTGATGATGTCCCTTGGGGGAAATGTGCATCTCTGATTAGAGGAAATAACAGGGATGGTAGTCGCAGATACACGCAGTCGCACACAAATATACAGCATCCTTGCTATTTAGCTTCAGTATGCTGCACGAAGAGAAGGAATAACATTGCTTCTGTGTCTCTCAATAGCATCTGCTCTAAAAACAACAAATGCCTGGCTCTTTTAACATGATATAACATCAGTTGTAGTGCACAAGTCTTAACGAGTTTGCATATTTTGGCACTCACATTAATCCACAGAGTGCCCAGGAACATAATATTATGAATTATATGTTTTTTTGTCAACTGAAGAAAAGCATGTTTCAGTTCAACGAGCCTGATAGGATTCCATGAGTTTCCAACAGTGTATCTATGATGGCCAGACGAGGCTAGTGCATGCAGCCTGTTATCGTCCATTAAGCCTGGAGATCCAAGGATATTACAGTCAAAATGAGGGCACAGGAGTGAGTCGCAATCAGAAAATATCATTAGAGCTGATAGTGTGTGAATTGAAAGGAAGTTCTGCTGACAACTCTCTCTCATACTCCCAAAGGGTAGGCTTTACTAGGCTATACACATTAGATTCTGTTACGACTTGAATTGCTTATTCGGAACACAACTCGGAACACAAATTAGAATGGGATTGCTCCTATAAATTAAGGCTGAATGATATTGATATATATTGTGTGCATATCGTTATCAGGATATGGAAATGTAATATATTATAAATTATGCGAAAGGCAACGATATGGGCGATAATCTAATCCCACCCGCGCTTTCCCTGCATGCAGGCTACAGGAATATACCACTAATAGCCAGCCAATTACTTTCTCTGCATGTTGCATTGCAGCACTGGAGTGTTTGTGAAAATTCCTTAATGCACAGCACGCACTTTACCAAAGCATGCCATAATCCATAAGCAAAGTTTGTTTACGTTTATTCATCGGACTGAAGCCTGTTTATTGAATGATGGTGGCGATTTGCTGTGACTTTACTTAGCTTAACATGTTGTTTTCGGTCAATGTAAATGTGCTATATAAATAGACTTGATTTGATATTGTCAAGTCAAACGAAAGTATTGTTATTGTGGAAAACTAAGAATGCTTCGTTTTCACTGATGCTGCAATTTAAATAACAAACGTGAACACATAATATTGTAAATCATATCGATATATAGATATTTAGCATAAATATTGAGGTATGACATTATTAGTTTATAACATAATAACAGCATAGCCCCCATGTCTGTCTAATTTGACACAAAAAATATATAGTAGCCTAGTTAAAGGCAGCCAAACCAGGTGACCAGTCTGCCTATGAAAGTTATATTAAATATACCACTCATACCACTCATTTTACTATGAATGAATGACATCTTGATGACATCATCAAGATGTCATTCACAATGTTAATGATTTTTTTCATACCTCCAGTTCTAGGAAACACAGAATGGAGGGACTTTTTATTATTTCCAGCTCTACGGTATATTAATAACATGGTAAAATGTTGAAAATGAGTGGTGTTCCCCTTTAACTAGACAATTTCAGGAAGTTGCAAAGTGTGGTTATCTCGACTCAATTTGTGGATTACAGGCCATTGATACGTTATTGTACAATTTGTACTGATTACCTGAACTCTAAATTTGCGTATGACTGACCATACCCAAATGAACACTTGTGGACCAATGGTTTCCGAGAACCGAAAAACCTCAAATATCTGCTTGTGTGTCTGTCTCTGCGGAGGACACACTGAACCTCTGACGTTTACGTCCGAAGGTCACTGGTCTAGTAATTATACACACACCCAGACATGTGTGCACTATGTGCCCTCACAAACAGACATCTAGATGCACATACATACATTTTTCAAACGCCACGCACGCACACACACGTGCACAGCAAGCATCAGAGGGTCCATGCTTTTTAGTGACGAGCAGAGCTGCCCTTACTTTGACCCGTGAGTCACACTGTCGAGGGACAAGGTGCCTGGAAGCCTCCTTCATATCACAGCTGGGTCACTTAACAACAGAGATACACACACGCACACACATGCACATGCATGAAAGCATGCTGCATTCACACACGCACACAGACAGCCTATCACACAATTATTTCAAATATCACAAGCAGCTTTGTTTACAAAGAGGTGATTCAAAGTGCACTGCACATTGACAACATTGTGGCCTGTGGCAGTCAGAAAATCTGAAAACTGGAAGACTTGCATTGCGTTGCATTTTCTCCATGTATTTGGACATTTTTATTTCAGTTATTTCAGATGTCAAACTGATGAATGAGCAGTACTGACCTGTGTTGGTCATAGGGGTCAGTGGGGGGGGGGGGGGGGGGTCAGAACTTTAATAGTGCCCCTATCTATCAGGGCGCTTTCACACTCTAAGTTCGCTTAGAAGGTCCGGATCAAGGACCAAATATTTGCATTTAGATTTTGGTCCGTTTGGTGTTCACACTGGACTTTGTAAAGCGAACCAAATATATCTTGTTGCACAGAAGACCCAGCAGCAGGTAGCCTATATATATTCTATTATCATATGAGTGCAAAATATAAACTAGCCCGTCTTTCCCGACTAATGTATTAGAACACAAACAAATCCCCTAAACTAGATGGCCATCTATCCACATTTAGGAAGGACAATCCGATTTTGAGTTTTCGACCCTGCTAATTCGCTAAATATCCCGTTGTGGTAGGATTAGGATATAATATCAGCTGGCAGTTTATTCCGTCGGTAAATCCCTGTGTGTCGTAGCCTACATATTGGTAGCTATATTAGCCCAATATTGCTGTTATGCATTTCACTTGAATAATGTTGATAAACCGCATCGGAATCAACGCTGCAAACTTTTGGACCGTGTGTGTGTGTGTGTGTGTGTGTGCGCTAGGCATGTGAATCTCGTCTCATCTCACGATTCGATACGCATCTCGATGCACTGCCAGCGATACGATACTTTAGCGATACATGGAATCTCCTGGCGATACGATGCGATACGATTCACCCCTCTACCGATACGATGCGATTTGATGGCGATTCAATTTGGATTTATATTAAAGCTCTATTAATTTCCCAAAACATGTAAAATGCATTACATTTAAATTCAAAGCAATTTATTGTTTTACTGTAGGTTAGTATTATAGCTCTGCATCTCAAACAACCCAACTTATAGAATTCTGTAAGTAAACAAAGGGTCTGCTCTCTGCTGGTTATTGTGGAATTGTTAGATTACTAATAATTACTAATAAGCGGGTGCTCTTTATAGTCTGAGTCTGTTTGTTGTCTCAACGTGTCTACTCTGACTGCACCGTCATACGGTAGCTTCTGTTCACTGACTGTGGGCGCGTTCGGAAATACCACACCGGAGCACACTCTCCTATTAGTTTGCATTGCACAGTGGGCTCAGTGTGCTATTTCCGAACGCGCCCTGTGTGTGCGCTGCGAGAGACCTTTTTTTTCTTCCTTTTCTGATGGTACGTTGAATGCGCCTCGGAAACACAGGATAGGGTGAAATTTACCATGAAAAAAACAGTGCAACCACGGATTTTACCGATGCAAGCACTCCGCGAACGATGCATCGAGATTTCACCAGTCAATTTTACCGATACACAGTGAATGAACCGATTCACTCGCATCACGCATGTCATAATCGATGTACCGATACGTATCGATTATTTTCCACATGCCTAGTGTGCGCGCATACGGAGAGAGACATATTTAATGAGAATCAAGATTTAACGTCCTGTCTCTCGCACGTAGTAGGCTATACGCTACAACATTTTCGCCCTGTGCCTATCCCTGTGTGTGTGCACGCAGAGAGAGAGAGAGAGAGAGAGAGAGAGCAGGCACATGCAGAGGGGAGGGGGGGTGCCCAGCCCTTTTGCCTCAGTGCCCTTTCCCTAAATTAAAAATATATATAATTAGTCCACATAAGGAAGGGTGTGTGTGGGTGTGGGTGTGTGTGGGTGTGTGTGTGTGTGTGTGTGTGTGGGGGGGTCAATAAGAGCTTTATAGCTTTTTTGAATATTAAAAGGTCAGGCATTATAAGCTGAGGCTTCTGCCAACACTCCCTTTTGGTCAACAAAAATCCATACCAAACCATACCAGGGCTCAGGCCTGAGGCCTGGTATAGTAGGCCTCAGGTCTACCATTCTGTATGTATGTATGTGTATGTGTGTATTCAAGTTCAAGTTTATTGGTCATTTAAAATAAACACTACCTATTCAATGTATATTAACTTTAAATAGGAAAAGGAATAAGGTATTCCTAAACAAAAATAGCGATTCTATGGTTAGGCTACTGTGCTTTCACCACTGTTGGATACTGATTATCTAATTGTTCTTTTATATTTGTTCTTTTCAAAGTAATATGTAAGAGAAGAAAATAAGAGAATTATAAAGTAACTTATAGATCTCTACCATTATTTAAATAGTAATAATCTGAAATAATCTGTTTCTCTACAGGAGCATGTGGGTCGATGAACGCCCCGGGCAATGGTGGCAAAACGTCTGCGACTACTGGCCAGACACAAAATGGGTGCTCAACTTCCGGATGAACCGTGCCGTCTTCTTGCACCTCTGTGAGATCCTACGACCCAGTCTGACACGCCAGGACACAAATTTCAGACGTGCTATCCCTGTGGAGCTCAGAGTAGCTTTATGTCTGTACAGGTTGGCAACCAATTCAGAGTTAAGAACAATCTCCAACTTGTTTGGTGTTGGGATTTCTACTGCTTGCTTCATTACACAGGAGGTTGTGACAGCCATAAACAAAGTAATGAAACCAGAGTACGACACCATCTGCTGCTGCTGTGCAGGGCTTCCGTGATAAATGTCGATTCCCACAGGTGGTTGGTGCAATAGATGGATCACATATTCCCATAATGGCACCACTTCATGACCCCGCAGACTACTACAACCGTAAAGGCTTTTATTCTCTCATCTTACAAGCTGTGGTGGACCACAAGATGAAATTTTGGGATATCAATGTAGGCTGGCCTGGGAGAGTGCATGATGCTCGAGTTCTTGCCAACTCCTCTCTTTATTATCGTGGCCAAGATGGGACATTGTTACCTGTATTGACTGAGGTGTTTGAAGGAGTGGATGTCCCCCTGTTCATTCTAGGTGATGCTGCTTACCCCCTACTGCCGTGGCTTATGAAGGCCTACCCAGAGGGCAGGGGTGTAACACCTGAGCAAACTAACTTCAACTTCCGCCTCAGTCAAGCCAGGATGACGGTGGAAAGGGCCTTTGGTCTCCTAAAAGGCAGATGGAGATGTCTCCTTAAAAGATGTGATGCACACGTTTCCCTTATGCCCTCCATCATCTCAGCATGTTGTGTTCTTCACAACTTCTGTGAAATCCACCACTGTGAACAATTCACTGAAGAACTCGAAACTGATGAAGAACCGACAGAGAACCATGACGATCATGGTGTTGATGGTCCAAATCACCAATCACCTATTTTGGAGGACTGAAAGGGTCAAACATTTGTGTAGCAATAACCCTTTCCAATTCCCAGGAGGTGTGTGTGTGTGTGTGTGTGTGTGTGTGTGTGTGTGTGTGTGTGTGCGCGCTCGCGACACACACACACACACACACACACACACACACAATTTAAAACTTTATTAATTACCATTGAGTGACACATCAGAGCTGGCCGCGTCATCCCATGTTTGTGTGGCAGGACTCGCCGCGGGAGTTGTAGACGCAGTCCCCGATGTAGAAGGGGTCTGCGTCTGTTGCTGTTCATCCTCGTGAGACTCCAAAACATATTGTGGGTTGCTCGTGGGCCTGGTTCTCAATATTTTGTCCAGTTCTTCATACCAGGGGAACTTGTCCTTCTCCTCCCCTGAGCTGCCACTTTTCCGGAGCGCATCGCGCACCTTAATGTAGCGCTGACGGAGGTTTTTAACTTTCAAATGGCACTGGCCAGCCGTTCGCTCGATGCCCCTCTCTCTCATCTTGTCGCTGATCTTTTGGAAAACCGAGGCATTTTTGTGTGTCTCTACAAGGGATTGGTTAATCATATCCTCTGCCCATATCTCCAGCAGAGCCCTCACCTCGTCATCTGCCCAAGTTGACCCCCGACTCATTGCTGCTCTTTCCTTCTCTTTATAATAATTAATAATCCGTGACCGTCAGCGTGTACCTGCTGTCAACCTGTTCTCATTTGGCGCTCTGAACCCACAATGCATTATTCATATATTTGTTTATTTCCTGTATTTGGTCCGCTATAAAGTCCGAATGCATTCACACCAGTAACGAACCGCACCGTGGTTCGTTTGGAAGCGAACCGAGTCCGGCCTTTTTTTGCGGAGCATGGTTCGTTTCTTTGATCCGCACCAGAGTTCGTATGCACGTTCACACCAACCGAACCAAAGGGGTAAGCGGACCATGGTTCGTTTTAAACGAACCAAACATGTCCAATGTGAAAGCGCCCTCAGTTCTAATGTATAATTTTATTAACACAAGCTTCTACTGTATTTATTGAACAATTCCAATAATAAGAAATGTAATATAGCTGCTAGCAGCAATATGGGGCCACGGAAAGTAATATACTAAATGAAATATTAAATATTAAATATGCAAAATGCAACGTGCAATAAGCCATGGAAACATAATAGACTGAACTTTTTGAGCGAAAGAAGACCATGAAATTAACAAATGAGCATTGAAAAGTTATTTTCTTGATTAAAATGCATGTCTTTATTATGTTGCTTATAGTGGAAGATTTCAAACTCTTAGTCTTGTTAAAATGTCATCTAACAACAGAAAAAAAAAGTTTTCAAATTAGCATATAGCTTTTCATCACTATTCCTAGCCAATCGGTATTGCCATGGCCTGGGATTGAACCTGTGGCCTTTCCCAGGAGCCATCTCTACACATTCAGCTACAGCCCTGTTTAAATGAGCTTCTGCCATGCGTCAGGCCCCTACACTTACACCTAAATACTTACAAAAAAAAAAAAGAATACTGTCAAAATGCCCTTTAATGTTGATGTAGCAATGCGTGGAAAGCGGGGATTGAACCCGGGCATCCCACTCACCAGACCAACGCGCAACCTGTCGTGCCAATAGGGCTGAGCCCGATTGGCAGGGGGCTACAATCAACCCCCCCCCCCCCCCCAGTCTTTAAAGCGCGTTCTCACGCTTCTCACTTCACACCACGGACCGCTGCACACAATGTTCCTCATGTCCCTCACGCGAGGATATCACGCTTCACGTCCTGCCGACTACGCCAGATTGTAGCAATGCGCGGAAAGCGGGGATTGAACCCGGGCCTCCTACTCGCCAGACCAACAAGCAACCTGTCGTGCCAATAGGGCTGAGCCCGATTGGTAGGGCTGTTGCAGGCTGGGTCTTGGCTGGGGGCTACATTGACTTTAAAAAGTGGACGTTTAATATTTTTCCCGGATTTGGCTCATTTCAAATCCCGGGAATTTGCCAAGTTGTGTGCCAAGCTGTGTGTGTGTGCGTGCGTGTGTGTGTGTGTGTGTGTGTGTGTGTGTGTGTGTGTGTGTGTGTGTGTGTGTGTGTGTGTGTGTGTGTGTGTGTGTGTGTGTGTGTGTGTGTGTGTGATTGATCAATGGGCTGACGGTATTGCAGACCGGAAAAAAACAACCTCCTGGACGACGGGTCCCAAAGCCATTTCCCGGGCGGGAAATTACGTGCTCTGTACCCGGGAAGCCCGGAATCCCCGGCTCCCGGTATTAAACCCTAAACTAATGTTATACGCTGTGCCAACTTTATCTTTGAATGTGCCCTGTAATGTAGGCCACTCTGTCTATACGTTATTATTTAATGTTCACTAATGTGGTCTATAGTACACAATTACAAAGGACATGACAAATATTAATTGTCTATAATTCGTCCCCCCTAAGCTAAACCGAAGCTGTATATTATCTGGTGCTGAATATATCAATTTCCATTCTCTCTCTCTCTCTCTCTCTCTCTCTCTCTCTCTCTCTCTCTCTCTCTCATCCTGCTTTCATTTAGTAGGCTAGAAAGATAATGACTCCAGCTGAGTGTGCTTATGGTTGATAAGAGTGATGCATGACTAGGTGAGACAGGGGGAAGCATTGGTCTTTTATGCTTATGTGACTTATCTGAGAAAGAAATAATTATGACTGATCGATGCAAGTGGGATCTCCGCAATTATTTGTAAATAGAGAGAAACGCGAGTAAAAAACAAACAAAGCTCATACTAATAGATATGGCTTGGACACAGCGATGGCATTAACTGCCGTGAGTAACAATGGAAAATTATGAGTTATGTAAATCTTTCTCTAGAAAGCAATTGAAAAGCTGCTAGTGTGTTGAAAAGATGGAACCTTTTTTGTCATGGCATGGGCTGGATCGTTGATTTAACCAATATGTTTGCGTGACGGGTTGGTGTGGGTCCCGTGGCAAGGGGGGTGGGGGTCCTGTGGCAGTGGGGGTCCTGTGACAGGGCAGGCGGGTGGGTAAATCCTGACCTGCACATCACTACCAGCTTCACAGAGCAAATGTTTGGATTGTTTCACACAGGATGAGTCAACATGGCCTCAGAAACCATTTGGTCCCTTTGCTAACATAGAGCATCCTTTTGGGAACTGGAAGGTTCCATGTCTGATCCCGGGATCCTCCTGGCTTAGAGTAAAAGTGTGAATCCTCAAGTGAATTCAGTGTGAAGCAACACACGGAATCCTGTGTTCCGCAAGAGATGCTCAATAGTTGCCCACTGCTCCTAGTTATTATGGGTTAAATACAGAGGAAAATGTACTAAGACAATAACAACAACTAAATTGGACACATGTATTGTCCCCATCACGAAAGTGGAGGGAGAAATATAGGATAGATTGGATTTCTTACACACCGGGAATTAGCCTATACATGCAGGAAACATTCTCACAACAGAAGATACAAATATATAACTAATAACAGGTAGCTGTCAACAGTTTTCATGACTCGCAAGCTTTTGTGTGTCTGTCTGTCAGGAGGACATAAGTGAGGATTCTCTGACCAAGTAGTCAACCGCATTTAGTATTTAGTATTTCCTCAGCGTGCTTGGAACCACACCGTGACGGGCACTAAAAAGTAGGTATATTACCAGGTGCTAATAGAAATGCAAAAAAGGAGGGTAAATCTTTGCAAGCAACATTGCATTGTGATACCCTTTCTTTTTTAATGTTACTTTTAATTTAAATCAAATTGCTTGTGAGTCTTGCCATTATTATTTTGCTCCAGATAGCCCTGCCCCTGAATATGTTGGATTTGTTCAGGAACGGATTTATTGTTTAATATTCTCACATTCAATGTAAATTGAATCTTTCCATTTGCAACTCAAATAAACCTTGAGGTAAATGGTGCTATGATCGGACATGTCAGCCACTCAATCCTTGTATTCTATCGCTACTCTCTTTCTGCATGAATAAATAACCAATTCTAGAGTAAACGGTGTGTGTTGCTGAGTAATGACTAAAGTCTCTCCAAAGAGGATAAAGGTCCCTCTATACATCAAAGAAGCCAATTTCCCCCCATGCATTTTTCATCAACTTTGTGATGGGTTTCTTATTTCTCTCAAAACGAGTCGTCAGTCCTGTTCAAGTCTTAATCCAATATTACACTGAGGTCTCTACAACATATACTGTACATATGCCCTCAGTTGCTATAGCAATAGAATCAAAACCCATTTTTCCACTCTCTGGCAGTGACTATATGTTCACCAAAGTAAAAGATATTTGGGCAATTGTTGCTTTTACAATAATATATTGTCCCTCTTATATCTTACATATATACATCTGAGTGGGAACTATAAAAAGTATTTTGGAATCCTATAATCTTTTCAATTTCTTGGGCTCTATTTGTGACAGTAGGTACATTTCTTGCAGCGGTCCTCTCTTTGCATACACATCTCCGAGGATAGATTGCATCTGATGCGTTTCCAAGTCACAGTCTTGGTTGACTGGAGCCTTTCAAGGAAGGTGGTGTTGGCCCCTGTGTCTTCCACTTCATATCTCGCTCTTCTCCACTTAAAGTTATCTGGGAATGGATTTCACATTGACTTCCCCGAGCACCTTCACAGGGTAGGCGTGGTCAAAAACTGTAGATCCTAATAAACCAACTTCATAATTAAAATGGTGCGTATATGACCACCTTAACCAATGGGTCTAGGGGGAATGCGCCGGTGCTTTCATGATGGAATTCGGAATGTTGTATCATTGATTGATTGATAAGGTGTATTTGTTGTGGATATACTACTGTATATTACATTTAGTAGTAAGGGGCAGCTAGGGGCTGAAGCCCCCATTGGGCCTACAGTATGTGTACGTGTCTGTGTAACACCAAGAAATCCCCCTGTCAGGTGTAAAGGAGCAACTTGGACACTCAGGCATGAAGGAAGCATGAGTTAAGTCCGTTGCTCTCCCCACGTTGGCGGAGGGTGTGTAGAGCCCAGGATCACATTAGATAATTGACACAGGGGTGAAAAATGGGTTACAAATTCTTGGGATAAAAACTTTCAGAAGTAACACCAAGAAATCGAACCTGGGTCTCCCGTGTGGAAAGACAACATCTTAACCACCAAGCCAAAGGGATACCCCTATAGGACATATTAGACTTTTATGCCATCATGGCTGAGGTTGTGAGCCACTCTGCTACACCCGCATGAATCTCACACTCCAACTTCACAAACTAACCATCATTGACTAGTGTGTGCGTTGCACCAGAATTTCATATGAAAATGAATGCGCCAACTCAGGATTTTATATCAGCTACTTCTTTGTGTGTGCTTGAAACATTGCAAGTGGGCTATACAGTGTTTAAGAAATGCTGATGCATCTTCTGTCTCACTTAGTTTATATGCATAGGTCATTAGGTGCATGTGAATTTGCGTGTGGTTAATAGAGTGGCTGGTTGCCGTGTGACACACGACTTTATCTTCATTAGGATAACATCAGCTTGTACAGTACATCTGATACAATGGCTTCATTTAGTACATTTAGTAATTTGGTCTACTGGGAGCTGCACTGTAATAACACATAAACAGGTCAGGACCTTAGTGGGAGCTAAGCATCACACTGCCACCGCCCTCATATGTGATGAAAGACCCTGTCAACAGCCCCCTTCACTTTCACGCTAATCTACCTCCTCCTTTTCTGTGTCCTTTTGGTATCATTTCACCCTGTTTGATTTCAGACACTCTCTGCGTCTTTGTACTTTGCCCTCATGCATTCAATCTATACTCTGAGATTATCTGCGTCCGCTATCTACTCCCTCCATTCTTCATCTCTCTCTCTCTCTCTCTCTCTCTCTCTCTCTCTCTCTCTCTCTCTTAATATTCTTATCTTGCCTGTATCCCCCTATACCTCCCCTCTCTTTTCTCAAATTCTCTCACTGCTTTTTTCCCGCTGCTCTGCTGGGTAACTGTAGTATCAGCTCTCCAGGCGGTTGTTTTACACAACGGACAGTCAGCGGTACAACACACAGATGTTTGTTGCTGTAGATCACGCCACCTCCTATCACATTCACACAAACCATGTTCCTTTTTTCCCTCCATTTTCCTACTCTGTCAGGTTCATCCATGCAACACATTGCTGAGTTGATTTTAGAAGTCGAACTTTATCTGGGCTGTTCTGACTGGTAGAGGAGATATTATTTGGACTGATTTAATTCAGTCCCTGACAGAGTGAATAGAGCGCAGTCGTGAAGTCAGACAAGACAACTCATTCCCATCTTTGATACCATATTGTTTTGTCTAAAATCTGCATTACTTATCCTATTTTTTTGAGACTGAGTGATATGATATCTATGTATTATCTGAAGCGGATGTCTCTCGCACGCACGCACGCACGCACGCACGGTGCTGTAGCGTTGCGGGAGAAGCGATAATCGGAATGAGACCGAAACAGGCCAATGTAATGAGCGAAATCGTTTGAGCTATTGAGATATAAGCATGAGGGTGATGTTTCTAATCCCTCTCTTACCATTTCTTCATTTTTCAGCCTGGCCCAGTTCTCAGGCTGCGGCTGACTGCAGCTCTTTGCATGGGGCCAGGCTTTTTGGCATGGCCTCAGCCTGGCTACTGTTGCTCTATAGTGAACTTCTGGCCGCCACACTCCGCTGGCCAAGCTGTTTAAATGCACAGCCTTGTTCTCTGTCCTCACTCACAGCTCTGGAGCTCCCATAAACTCACATATGCACCAATATGCACGCACGCACGCACACACACACACACACACACACACACATACACACAGAATGAGACGTTTACGTCGTTTAGTCCCTCATCAACAACTAAGCTTAGCCTAAATATTATATTAAATCATCTGTTATATACATTTCAGTTTACAGGACAACCTCTAAAAGTATCCAGGGATACAGATACGCACACACACACACACGCACGCACACACACACGCACACACACACACACACACACACACACACACACACACGCACGCACACACGCACACACGCACGCACACACGCACACACACACACACACACACACACACACACACACACACACACACACACACACACACACACACACACACACACACACACACACACACACACACACACACACAATTTACAATTTACAATTTAGGCATTTAGCAGACGCTCTTAATCCAGAGCGATTTACAATAATCAAGAACAAAAGCATGGGAATACATCACAAAAACATTTATCATAAAACATGCGTAAGCTAAGAAAGTAACAGTGGAATATCTATATTATGAGACTATACATATAAACTATATATATATACTACTATGCTATACATATGTACTATGGCGTGCTATGACTATATACAATGCAATTATAGTGCCGTCTACATAACATGCTATAAGTCTGTATCAGATGCTATCTAAGTCTACAGAAATGCTATCTAAGGGGGTAGGGTAAGTGCTATGGGCCATGATGGAGTCTAAAAAGGTGGGTTTTCAGACTACGGTGGAAGATTGGGAGTGATGCTGCAGTTCTGACTGCAATGGGAAGTGCATTCCACAGTTTTGGAGCCAGAAGGGAGAAGAGTTTGGGACGTGTGGAGCATTGTCCCGGCGTTTTTAGTGAGGGTACTTCCAGCTTCCCTGCGTTGGCTGATCTGAGTGCGCGGAGGTGTTTGTAGGGTTCAATCATACTTGCAAGATATGGGGGAGCCATACCTTTGGTTGCCTTGAATGCCAGCATTAGAGTTTTGTATTCTGTGCGGGCAGCGACCGGGAGCCAGTGGAGGGAGCGGAGCAGGGGGGAGACATGTGAGAATTTTGGCTGGTTGAAGACCAAGCGAGCTGCGGCATTTTGGATCAGCTGGAGAGGCTTAAGTGCACATGCTGGTAGGCCAGTAAGGAGGGAGTTACAATAGTCGAGTTTTGACAAGACTGTTGTCTGGATTAGGAGCTGGGCTGATTCCTGGGTGAGGAACGGTCTAATTCGTCGTATATTATAGAGTGTGAACCTACAGGATCGAGTGACAGCTGTGATGTGAGCTTTGAACGAGAGCTGACTGTCCAGGACAACACCGAGGTTCCTGGCTGTTTGGACAGACGTTACCAGGGCGTTGTCTACGGAGATAGTTAGCTCCCGCATAGGGCAGGACTTAGCTGGGAAGAAGAGAAGCTCAGTCTTGTCTGGGTTCAGCTTGAGGTGATTGGAGGACATCCACTGTGAGATGTCAGCCAGGCATGCAGTGATGCGCTCTTCCACCTGAGTGGCAGAGGGGGGGAAGGATAGAAACAGTTGTGTGTCATCGGCGTAGCAGTGGTAGGATATATTGTGAGCAGAGATGATAGTGCCAAGGGATTTAGTGTACAGTGAGAAAAGGTGAGGACCAAGTACAGATCCCTGTGGGACCCCAGTTTGGAGGGTTCGGGGGGATGATAACAGACCTTTCCAGGAAACCTGGTAGGTCCGGTCGGTGAGGTAGGAGGAGAACCACTTTAGTGCCGTTCCACCGATGCCTAGGTCCGCTAGGGTGTCTAGGAGCAGCTGGTGGTTCACTGTGTCAAATGCTGCCGATAGGTCTAGGAGAATCAGTACTGCAGAGTGGGAAGCAGCTTGGGCAGCATGCAGTGCTTCTGTGACTGCCAGCAGGGCAGTTTCTGTGGAGTGGGCCTTCTTGAATCCGGACTGGTTGGGATCCAGCAGACACACACACACACACACACACACACACACACACACACACATATACACACACACGTATAGACACTGCTTGCGTGTGACCTTGAAAACACTGCAGTCATGTGCTCACAGACACATGAACTCCCACGTACTGTACACATGAAGACTTGAGCAAACGCGTATTGTCCTTTATGATAACATCCATAGCTCTGTACACGCATATACTGTACATGGCATGCAGTGACGCCTGACCTTTGCCGAGATGAAGCTTTCTTCCTCGAAGCACTTTCGTTTTCTATCCATTTTCCATTCCATCAGGCAGAGCTGTAAAAAAAAAAGAAAAGCCAATGGTGTAAGTGAAAATTTGAAGTGAAATTCCAGGAATTGTTTTCCATATGACTGGCGGATAGCATCAGAGACTTGAGGGCAATGCCCCAAGGTGAGAAACTGCACGGAGAGAAACACTGTGAATCCAATTTGTGTTTTCCTCTGGAGGCTTGGGGACAGTTTAAAAGAGGACAAGCCATGCAATATCTGTGATGATACACATCTGCCTCAGCTGCAGTCATTTTGATAAATGGGAGTCGCATCCCATTTTAAGTTGTACTGTGTACTGTATGTGACTCTGTGTACATGCGCATGAGCACGTGTGAGCATGTGTGTGTGTGTGTGTGTGTGTGCGTGCGTGCGTGAGTGAGTGCGTGTGTGCCTGTCTCATAGTACACTTAATGTGTAATGCGTGCGTGCATACTGCATAGGTGTTTAATCTTGTGAGCTTTTCTTTTCAAACTGCACCTTTGGGATTACTCCTCCCAGGAGAAGAATATATGTTTGTCTCCAGGTAGGATTAGCAAAGACTAACTACAAGATCTTTAAATAGGGTTTTTGTAGAGAATCAGACATTTCTACAGGAAGTAAAAAGTGAAAAGACCGAAACTGGACAAATGATCCAAGCGAACTGCCAGCCTTTCAGATGAATTGACAGTGACACCTCTCTCAGCTACGGTGTCCAAGCTGTCAGTCTCAGCCTGCGCGTCACCTCCCCCTCTCCACATCATTGACTTGCCACTGATTTAAGAGCACTTTGGCCAAGCTCCGCTGAAATGACGCATTGTGCTGTAGCGGTTATCATAGAGGACAATATTCTCCTGAGACACAGGCCCAAAGCAGGCCTGGGAGAAAGGAGCCGGCTGCTTCACTTTCTCTCCATGGTTGCTAGGCTAGTTCTCTGCTCCAGATCACTGGGGCCATTATGGGCAGCTGGCAACATCTCCATCCCGTTCATCAGAGCCCTTCCGCACACGCGCGCCTGCATGCATGCATGCGTGCGTGCGTGCGTGCGTGTGTGCGTGCGTGTGTGCATGCTCACAAGAGAGAGAGAGTAGGAGAGAGTGAGAGAGTGACATAGGAACGAAGACACTCAGAGAAGCGTGCTGGGACTTCCAATGCTCTACCCCTTTGTGCCAACGTGCATGCATTGCCCCTCCTTTCCTCTCTCCTGGTGTTCCCATAAGGATGTCTGACGTCTGCCTCTCTGGTTCTGACCCCAATCCACCTCTTTAAACCATCATTGGAAAGTGACCTTATAGTTTTGGTTGCTTTGGTTGTTTTGCAGCAATGGTCTTATTAGTTTATTTGTATTTGTCATTTCAAAGATTTAAAAAAAGAATACATGTAGTGGAGTAAAAGCATAATATTTGCCTCTTGAGATGTAATGGAGTAGCAATTAGGGCGGAGCTATGCCCGATTGTGGTCCCAAATCCTACTATAAATGTGCCACGTCTCTACGTGCGTGCGTGTGTGGTTATAATGCACGTAACTGAAGAAACGTTTGCCCCACAGACTTCTAACTTGACACACACGTTCCACACCCCCACAGGGAGTGCAGTGCCCGACCTTGAGTCGGTGGCATACACCGTTGTCCAGAAACACCACAAAAGGCTCTGGTCAGGCTCTGCCAGTGGACCTAATGAGCCCAAGTCCCTCACATGTGTGTAACCCAGGTCCAGAATATAGGTTAAAATGGGCTAAATCACCCTTTACAATAAATATATAAACACATACAATGGATTAAAGTGGGCTAACTCATCCTTCAATATGAATAAATAAATAACTGTTAAAAAGTCCTCAAGTGACAATTAATTCAATAATTCATATCCCCTCACTACACTGAAATGTACACAGAAAGATCAGTTCATCCTTATTAGATGAGAGACATTGGCCAAACTGGTCTGAACGAGTGTCAATTGAGCCTGTTGCCTGTGTGCAGGGACAGCAGGTGAAACAAGTCCTAATCAATGAGAGAGAGAGAGGGACAGCAGAGTGAGAACAGAGAGGAGAACTGCAGAGTGCAGACAGAGTGAAAAGCTAAACTTCTGTTTAAGAATTAGAATGAATGATAAATGTCAATTGTGTACATTCATGCACAGCATTAATGACATTAGCTTGTTGTGAGGAGCAACATTGAGTCATCTAAAGCAGTACTGATGTGCTGATTTCATTTGCAAATCCTGGTGAGTGACAAACAGTGTTTGATGCATTAGCTGCTAGGTGGCTAGCCTGAGCTAACGTGTTAGGTTTCTGGTCTAGAGGGGCGGGTCGCGGCTGAGATTTGCGCACGCCCTGATTGGATCTCATCGATCTGTCCGTCAACCCCGGCCCCTCCTCTCCCCCCTAGAGCAGCGCTACGTCACATCATTTGGAGCGACGCCCACCCGGAAGGCTTGACTCCCACTTTTAGACCAGAGCGGCCAATGTGTTCCTCCAGGCTTTCAATTTTTGCACCAACAAAAATGAAAGCCTGGTACCGAGGCTACTAGGTGGCTAACATGAGGGAAGCCCCAGCACTACTGGTGACTAGTTTGTTTGTTCAATGAAGAATTAAGTAATGCAACTGTAATTTACAGTTTGTTAAAACTGCTAAAAACGTTTTTGCACTAAAGTGTATTATAATTTATTTTGGTAAAAGGAATGTGTACTTGGTGTCATAAATTTTTATTTGTAGTGTCTCACTCACAGTTGCTGGACCCTGCAGTTACTAACTTTGAGTGTAAGGAATACAACCACCATCGGTGAGAGGAAGATTTATTTGATTTTGTTTTGTTTGGACTACTGTTTAATTGAATTGTAATTGTTACTGTGTATTTGAAAGGTTGCTGCATTTATTTCCAATAAGTATTTGAAGTGAAACCTTATACAGAGTTGTGTAAATTAAGGTATTGTTTTAGACATTAACACAGAGATGCCTCTGGCCTTGCTTTATGCAGGTCAGGTTTTTTGGTTTGGATACGTTTGTTCTGATTCAGCCCGACTCTGGTCGGCCCAAAGATGGCGAGCTACCCGTGATTGGAAGAACCCAGACTCTGCTGAATTCTCCTTTGGACATACCCAGAGCCGTAGCCCTTGTTTCCCCCAGTGTGGTAGGACATTGTCACACATACACTGCCCTGCAAGGAGCAGTGCCGTATTGGGCGGTGATACACACAGACATACACACATTAGAACTGGACATTGTCACACGCATACTCACACACCCTCTGCCCTGTGAGGAACAGTGCAGGACTGGACAATTAAGAGTAGCACACACCAACTCTCTGCCCTGCAAGGAGCAGTGCAGGCTAACAGTAGACACACACACACACACACACACACACACACACACACACACACACACACACACACACACACACACACACACACACACACTCACATTAAAAGTGTAGACACTTTGTGTCTTTTGGACTATTTCATAGCCACTAAGTGGTGTGTAGGGTTTTATGTTCAATTGATGTGTTTTGCTTTATTGTCTTGGTTATTGAACTATGTGAAGTGATTATTTTGGATTCAAATTCAAGAGAACAATTGATTGTGAAAAATTTGATTAATACTACTGAACTGCTTAAATACTGCAATTGAATTGTACAAGGTATTCATCAGTCAGAGTAGTTGGGTGCACCCACAGATTAAAAAACCATAAGGTTTAAAACCCTAAGATTCAGATATTGCTACCAAGGTACCTATTTCATTTTTTGTCTTTTGTCATATGTTTGTGCATTGTTTGTTGTTTCCCATTTAAATTTATATAAAATATTGAGCCGGCCAACTCAGTGACTTACTGACTTGCATCTGGTCTCATAATTTACCCCTCTGGCTCCAGTAGACGAACCTAACTAGTCCAACGTCTAACCCTTCATTGTTATTTGGTAGCTGTCCTACACTACCTATACGACACAAGTGTTACATACAGGTGTAGTAATTTACTTGTTGTCTCCACACACTCCCTGGATGCCAACGATGAACCTCTGCCCCAAACTTTCCAGAACGGCCTGTTATAGCGCCACCAGGAGGCCGCTTTGTGCAAAACAAGTTTTTGCACAGTACACCTACAGATTTTGTCCAAACATCGCGCAAATTGGTACACAGTCTCTCTAGAGCCATTCAACGAAACGGGTCTTTCAGATTTCTCAGACTCCATCCTGATTGGTTAAGATTGGCTTCCAAAGTTCACAGGAGTGCTCAGTTTCAAACAAAATGCTGCAAATCATGAACACATCGCGTGATTTCCGTGAAATTGTGCACGCACATTCCCACTAGGCCGAGGACGAAATGCCACATTTCACACACAATTTCAACTCAGCCTCAAGGTGGCGCTATAACTGGCCGAAAAGTGTTTTTACCTCTAACTGCACGGATCTGTGGATAATTTACTTTTGTTGCCCTTTTATCCAACCACCAGATGAAGGCAAGCTGCAATGTCCTACATTCCTATCCTGGTGGAGACCTGTGCCCAGAAGGGCACTTTTTCTAGTTTTTACACTTTTTTTGTTTATTTATTTTTAAAGGAAAATGATGACTGCTGCCCTTGATGTCTGGAATGCTCCTTGGGAACGTCGGGGGTAGGGTCGAGGGTCTCCCCTCCAGGACAGTGATCTCAGAACACCGGGGGTAGGGTCGAGACTCAAGGGTCTCCCCGGCTGGTCAACGATAGTGGGCGCGCTATGTTGTCTGGAATCCCCAAATGTACCTCTGAAGCCTGGGTACATTGAGGTACATTAGGCCCTTCACAAAGTTCACAAGTATTAATAAATTATTTAAATTACAATAGTGTGTGTGGGGGGTATGTGGTATGTGTGTGTGTGTGTGTGGTACTGTATGTGTGTTGAATCTGTTTTTAATTGGCCCAACGTGTAATCTACGAGCATGTTGAATTTGGGGCCCGACGTTGACAACGTTAAATCTACGAGCTGGGATGACGCTGGATCTACGTCAGCTATAGTGTAGTGCTCCCCGGGGTATCGGTGTGCTCGGCTACCCGGCCTCCCATACCTCGGTTTTCAGCTGGTCGACGTCACATCTCTTCAAAGTACCAACTGTTGAATATCTTGTGTTTCCTTCCCAAGGTTGTGTTTCCTTCCCGCCAGGTTGGCCAAATGTTTTCCCTATCTTGTTGTTTCCTTCCCGCCAGGTTGGTCACATTGTTGTTGTAGTTGTAGTTTCTGTTTGATTAACCCCCTTTTTTAGTTCTTTCCAGGTGGCAAATGTTGAATTTGTGTCACTCTTCTAGTGACTCAAATTAACAGATATTAATTAGTGCAGCTCCGTACCATATTACCCTATCCTATTAGGACGTTGTGGTGGTGTGGATGTTAATGCACGCGTGCGTGGCGTGCGTGTATGCGTGTGTGTGTGCGTGTGTTTCTCTCCATTGTAGCGATAGTTCAGGTAGGCACGGAAGGAAGGAAGTGCATGCCCCCCCACCAATCCATTCATCCAGCGTTGGTTGTTCACTTTGACCCACCAGTTTTGGAGATTGGAGAGAACAGGCTTGAAAGGTTCACTGCTGTGGTCTCTAACATTACACCTAGCTACATGTTTAAGCATTTATTTAATTTCAGCTCTGGCATTTATTTCAGACATGCTCTAGTATGTGATCTGCCTGTGATATTAACTCATCATGGATTAACTGTTCTCCTGAACAGTTAGTCACATTTATAAATAGTATTGTACGCTGGTGTGGCACTCAGCAGCCTTTGTAAACTTTGTTGAGGTGCAAAATTAAGGCTTGTTTGTAATTGATGCATGTGCGTGCTCCTGAAAAATCATCAGGGGAACAGCGTGATACTGCATGCAATGACCAAGGCAACACTGGATGTATCACAGGAGCAGACCACCAAACTGAATGCAATCATTGCAAGAAATTGTAAATGGTTCATCTAAATTGGGGCAAAGAAATTACTTCCCCTCCTCTGGGAAATCTGCCCCTTGCTAAATCAAAGGCCAGGATATGTAACCTTCAGGTAAAATCATTTAGGCAAGCTGTAGGTGGAGGTCTGCGCTGTCTGAGCTGTAGGTGGAGGTCTGCGCTATCTGTCACGACTCGCTATCTGTCGCCTCTCACCATCAGATATTTCAAAGGACTTTCCTCCAGGGCACTGCTGACATACACACAAAAATGACACTCACCAGCAGTCCTTCTAGACAACAAATTAAAGCAGACTCCCTGCATTGCAACTGCTTGCCTTTCAACCATGCTGGTGTCAGAGAAGAATCATAAACAGGTGGTAGAAATGTGTAATCAATGTTTAAAAGGACCTGCTGTGACAATAAAGCAGTTGCTGCTGTTTAATATTCTGTTCGGTGGCTTATTAAAGATGGGGATGAAACACACAAAGGAGGGATGTGTAACCCTGAAGGCACAGCGATGCAAAAAAGAGAACGATTTATAGCAGCATACGTCTGTATAGTGTACGCGTTTTAATGATCCCCACGTAATTTAGACATGCAGCTTTGATTTGCATTCATTTACATTGTTGCTCACGGCCGCACGCACAGTTGCCCTGAAAGCTTTTCTCATCAGCTTCAGGCAAATCCTGTCCATACCTGCAGACTACCGCTACCCCCAACAGAGGCAAAAGCAGATCAATGACAATGGGACACAGCCGAAAACGTCTGCGGCTCTTTAGTAAGTGTGGCAACACCTATGACAGATACAGAAAACTCCATATATGGGCATAAAAGGGACACAGGGTACTCTGACACGGGTACAACGAGTATTGCATAGCCGGGTGGGGCATGGATCTCCAACTTCCATTGGTACGGACTCGGTGCTCTACAGCCGGGCACCGGTGTAGTCCAACATCTTAACAACTTGATCAAAGGGATATGGAGCGGAGGAGATATTAGACTTTTGAGGCCATCAGGCAGAGGCTCTGAGCCACACTGCTACATACACTGCTACGTGTGTGTGTGTGTGTGTGTGTGTGTGTGTGTGTGTGTGTGTGTGTGTGTGTGTGTGTGTGTGTGTGTGTGTGTGTGTGTGTGTGTGTGTGTGTGTGTGTGTGTGTGTGTGCGCGTGTGCGTGTGCGCGCGCGGCTGTGTGCGTGCTTGCTTGCTTGTGTGTGCATGCCTGTGTCAGGGATAGCAAACAACCATTGGAAAACTCCATTATTGTACATAATCAAACAGGTTTTTTTTTTTAAAGTAAAGCTGTGATTGGTGAATTAAATGATTATCAGCTCCTTTGTAAATCCACGGCTTTGTTTTGCCAGCAGAGAAGGCTGTAGCTGGTTTGCATATAAATGGTCTTTTATCATATCCTAGCACTCATACATTGTCATCTTTGCCAGAAAGCCATGCACAAACAAAATGTCTTGTGCTGACATATCACTTAGGCCATTCAGTAAAAAGAAATGTGAATCCAATTATGAAACCGCTTGTGGAAGATTGTCTTCTAATCTACAAAATCCCATTCAGTGATGATAAAGAGTAAGACAGCACGAAAAGACAAATATGTTAAATGACTGGCAATGTCAGATGAGCACATTCTGTACCAGTTTTCCCAGAATGCAGGGGAAACGGGACCGCCACTCACCTTCCTGAAATCAGTGCCTGATCTATTTAAGTCTTCATAATAATGATGAGGCTGCTAAGCTAATGAAGATTTCCTTATTGCATTACACTGTACTTCCCGTCTTCATGATGCAATGTGCTTTTGCCAAACGCACAAGTCTCGTGCCAAGTCATGTCTAATGACATACTCACTCATACACCCACCCACACACAGTCCAGCAGGGTACATTACTGATGAGTAGCGATCATTACACATGTAATGGACAGTAGCTGCTCATTACAGTATTAGCTGCACTCTCCCCTTTCACCCTGTCCACCCGGGATTCTAGATAATATAACAAGATGGTCTGCTTCCTCTTTTGGCTTCAGAGAGAAAGCAGAGATGAGGAAGGGTGGTTTGGTAATCCTCTCTCACCACACTCCACCCTGCTATGATCCCAAATAACCAACACCAATTCTCAAAGCAGGGACAAAGGGACAGAGTGCAGCTACAGTAGCAAGGCTTTTAGACTCTGAACTGAAGTACTCTGAATGGAATTAGCTGTGTAGCTATACCCTCACCTGAGTCACATCCAGCTGTCCTCGAGCATCACAGTCATGTGCGACTGAAAGACCCACAATTGATGTTGCCGACAAAGTGAAGCATTAAGTGAAGCAGATTGATAGTGAACTGTAAACAAACAGACAAGATGAGCCACAACAAGGTTATTCTGTTCTGCTATTGGCTTAGATGAGCTGAAATGCAAAGATAGGGAATTACACTGAGCCCAGAGCAGATTACAAACACAAAAGCAAAAGGGATGAAATAAAGGAACTTCAGAGTTGGTAGTCGCCAATATCCCTTGATCTAGTGGTGATCTAGTGTGAAAGAAATTGTCATTTCTTCTCAGAAGACTATAATGTGGATATTCTCTTTAGGCTGATAAAAATAACGTTTCCCTTCATTCATACAGTACCCAAACAGTAAAATCCTCTGTGTTCGTTTAACAATTTACTATACTATAACTACAAATGCAGAGTGTACAAATGTTACCAGGTCCATTTGGTAACATTTGTTGATGGATTTATGTGTCTGTATTTGTGTATGTATGCAAGCATGCATGTGACATTTATGTAGGTAAATAATACTGTGCTTGGAGGTATAAGAATGAATTTCTTGAATATAAATACTGAATAAAGTGTTGAATATATAAATGGAATAACTAGTGGGATCATTCACTATGATAGTCTACACATGTTAGAAAGTAAGCTAACATGTACAGTACAAAGGATAGGCATTAATACGCTTTTAGCTACAGCCTATGCCTTTTTGATCAACCTAAAAGAAATGTTGGATGTAATGATTTATGTTACACTGTTGAAGATGATCAAAATAAACTAACTAAACTAAACATTTGTAAACTGTCAGACTAGAAATTGTTAACACTCAGGATTGTACTATGCATGCACACATACATTGTTTATGGATGTGTAACAGACGAGATCTTTGCGTTGTGATGTGAACTTGAAGTACCACAGACCAGGATTCTCTGCAGTGAGTGGATTTATTCTGACAAAACAGACAACGAGGCAATAGCACAATAATAATGACAATAAATACATATATATATATATATGTACCTGACGAAACAGAGATTGTGAAACAGAACAATGAAAATACAGTCTGTGCCTTAACTTTGGGTACATATTTCATATATATAATGCCCAATTATTGTAAATGAAAATAAGAAAATAATCTGCAGATCAAAATAAACACAATTTACCGCTTTCATAGCAAAGTTGAAATAGGAAGTGTGGTAGGTTACATCATTTCCTTAAAGGCCTGAACTCTTAAAGTGAAAGAACGGAGGGTTACACTGTAACCCAGGTTCTCTGAGTGGAGAGACTGGCTCTCCACTACATATTATTCAATATGTACGGGAACTGACCCCACAGGGGCAGTGTAATGGATACCTCTTTAAGACACATCCTCTACCCGTGGCCCTGCCCAGATGCCAATCAGCCGGCTATTTAAGCCCCATCTGTGCAGAGCCACTTCGATTAACTTGATTGACACGAATTTCGGAGCGGCTCTTTGGTGGAGAGCCAGTCTCTCCACTCAGAGAACCTGGGTTACAGTGTAACCCTCCGTTCTCTATCGTGTTCGAGACTGGCTCTCCACTACATATTATTCAATATGTACGGGAACTCTCTAAGACACACCGCGAGGAAATAAGCAGACCAGCTGCCCCCGCGGCAGCCCGAGGCAGTTCACCCTGAATTCAATCAGAGCCTATAGTGGTGAGCGCCATGGCCGTAGCCATCCCAGGCGCCAGCTCACCGATGTGCTCCAAAAACCCTTGGATAAGAATATGATGCTCGTGGCCTAGGTGCAAGACGCAGCCTAGGCCCAGCTGGCCCAGCCAGACGCTGCGGCCAGTCAACAAAATTCGTGGCCTAGGTGCAAGACGCAACCTAGGCCCAGCTGGCCCCCAGACATTGAGGCCAGTCAACAAAGCTCATGGCCTAGGTGCAAGACGCAACCTAGGCCCAGCTGGCCCAGCCAGACGCTGCGGCCAGTCAACAAAATTCGTGGCCTAGGTGCAAGACGCAACCTTGGCCCAGCTGGCCCCCAGACACTGAGGCCAGTCAACCAACTCATAGCCGCCAAGGCCAGTCCAAGCTACTGCCTGGAGCCCAGTACACGCTCTGTGAACTGGGTGCTGGCTGCCACGTTCACGCAGTAGAACCTTGTGAATGTGGAGGGCGTCGACCAAGATGCTGCTGTGCAAATCTCGGACAAGGTCGCGCCTCGCCACAGAGCCCATGAGGTTGCGAGGCCGCGAGTCGAGTGTGCCCGCACCCCTGATGGGGCTGGCTTGCCTGCCTGTCTATATGCCTCCTGGATGGTTTCCACTACCCAGTGAGAAAGCCTAGCCTTCGAGACCGGCTTCCCGAGGCAGTTATGTCTATAACAGACGAACAGCTGGTCCGTTGTCCTGAGGTCCTGCGTCCGCCGATGGTACGTCCTCAGGGCCCTGAGGGGGCATAACAGAGCTTGCCCGCCTGATCCCCCTTCTCCCTGTGAGGGGTTAAGCGGGCGCAACTCAAGGGATTGCCTGGCTCGAGACCCAGACCAAACCTTAGGGTGGAATGCAGGGTTTGGTCGCAATATCACACCAGCCTCCTCGGGCAAGAAGCGGCAGCACTCCTCATGCACTGACAGGGCATGTAGCTCACCTACTCTTTTTGCGGATGCCATTGCCAGCAAAAATGCGGTCTTGCGGGAGAGCCATTCCAGCTCCACCGTTTCCAGGGGCTCGAACGGCCCGTGCCGCAAGGCCGACAGTACCACCTCCAGATCCCATGGGGGGGCTGTCGGCCTACCCTGCGAGGGATGAGACCTTGTGGCGCCTTTAAGGAACTGATTAATCAGGTCGCAACAACCGTCTGCCAGTTTCCGGGGCCCAACCCGGTTTGCCTTTATGGCCGCCACCATGCCCCTCAGAGTCGTGGGAGACTTGCCTGCCTCCAACATTCCTTGAAGAAACAAGAGGATGTCGCAAGCCCCACAAGAGAGGGGATCCACCTGCCTCGCAGTGCACCATACTTGGAAATTTCCCCAGCGGTATGCGTACGCCCTCCTTGTAGATGGAGCCCGGGCTTCCTGCAGAGTCCCAACTACCGATGGGGGCAGCCCCATGGCTAGGAACTCGGCCCTCTCAGGGGCCAGGCCCAGAGCTTGAGTCCCTGGGGAAAGGGATGAAAATGCGACCCGTGGGCTTGAGACAGGAGGTCCCGACGCACCGGGAGCTCCCAGGGCCGGCCTTGGAGGAGGGGAGCAATTGCCGAAAACCAGAACATGTGGGGCCAATTGGGGGCCACCAGGATGAGGCTCACCTCCTCCGCCTGAACCCTCTGGAGGAGCGGATGTAGGAGGACAAAGGGAGGGAAGGCGTAAAGGAGACCTTTCGGCCACTGATGTGCCATCGCGTCCGTGCCCAGGGGAGGGTCGTCCCTCCCCACGGAAAAGAAGAGGGGACAATGTGTCGACTCTCTGGAGGCGAAAAGATCGACCACGGCGGTGCCGAATCGATTCCAGATCTCGTGCACCACCTGCGGCTGTAGTCTCCATTCCCCACGGGGGGGTCCCTCTCGGGAGAGCTGATCTGCAGCCACATTCTCCTGGCCCGGCACATACATCGCCCTCAGGGACCTGAGCCGCGGGTGTGCCCATTCCCATATTGTCCGGGCTAGACTGCAGAGGCGAGGGGAGCCCAAGCCCCCCTGCCTGTTGACATAGGCTGCCGCTGCTGTGCTGTCCGTTCTCACCAGGACATGGCGGCCCTTTAGTTCTGTCTGGAAGCGCCGAAGCGCCAGATATATTGCCCGCAGCTCCAGGAGGTTGATGTGCTGAGACGACCAAGGCGCCTGCCAAAGACCACTGACGCCGTTGCCGTTGTGGACTGCTCCCCAGCCCGTCAGCGAGGCGTCGGAGGACACCAACTGACGACGCAGTACCGGACCCAGTGCATTGCCCTTCGTCAGAGTGGCCGGCTGTTCCCACCAACGGAGGGCCACTCGCAGCCTGCGTGTCACCAATACTATGGCCTGCAGGTCTCTCTGAGGGCAAAGGCCCAGATCGAGCAAGCACCGTTGTGCTGGCCGCATATTCAGGAGTGCCAGGGGCACGATGTGTACTGTGGCCGCCATAAGCCCCAACAGGCGAAGACATAGTCTCCAGGTCACCCTGGCCCCCAGCCGAAACTGGGACAAGCAGTCCCTGATGGCGGCCTGTCTCACCGGGGTGAGGGACAAGGTCCCCGCCCTGGCATCCAAACACATGCCCAGGAACTCCATGGACTGTGACGGCTGGAGCTTGCTCTTCTTCTCGTTGAGGCGCAGGCCCAGGTGCCCCAGATGCCGCAGGAGCCGTGCCACGTTGTCGTGGCATTGCCCCTCTGAGCAGGCACACACCAGCCAGTCGTCCAGATAGTTCAGGATGCGAAGGCCCTCTTCCCGCAGAGGCCCCAGGACTGCGTCCATGCACCTCGTAAACGTGCGGGGGGCTAGTGAAATTCCGAATGGTAGGACACAGAACTCGAAGACCCTGCCGTCGAAGGCGAACCTGAGATACCGCCTGTGCCCTTCCCGTATCGGAATCTGAAAATAAGCATCCTCCAGGTCGATTGATGCGAACCAATCTCCTGGTAGGATGGCCTGTCGGACCCTCGGCACCGTCAGCATCCTGCAGTGCAGGGGTCTCAAATATTTGTTGAGCCTCCGCAAATCCAAAATTGGTCTCAGCCTCCCATCCTTTTTGGGGATGAGGAAGTACCGGGAGTAGAAGCCCGCCTGCTGAGTGGCCTGTGGCACCACTCTGATGGCCCTCTTCGCCAGGAGAGTGGTGATCTCTGCTGCCAAAGCCTTCCTGTGTGTCACGTCCGCCACCACTGTAACAGTGACAGACCGTGTCCGTGGGGGCGAACGCAGGAACTGCAGCCGATACCCCTGGGTCATGGTGGAAATCACCCAGGGGTCCGCCCCGATTGTCCCCCAGAACAATGTCTGTTCCGGGGGGCGGCAAGAGGGGGCTGCGCCCCCCCCCACCGTCAGGAGCGCGAATGGGGCGCACGGGGCGCTCTGCCCCGCCCCCGCCCTCGCCTCTGGCCTCGGCCGGGCCTTCCGCGCCAGTTGGCATCCAACTGGCCCCTTAGGTCCCCTGGAGCGTCATAGGTCGGTCGGGGTGGTCTTGCCCGGGTGGTCGTAACACGCCGGCCGCGGCCCCTCTGGATAACCCCCGACACCTCTCTAGCACACTTGCGGGCCTCCTGGGCCCGAACATGTCCGATGGTACCACGGGTAGCTCCGTCAGACATTTCCTGTCAGCCGGTTCGAGCTTCGACTGTGACAGCCAGAGGTGGCGCCTTGCCACGCAGAGCGAGGCAAGCGCCCTGCCTGATGCCACCGCTTGCTGCTTCATTAGTTTCGCCAAAAGCGCAGACACCTGCTGCAACTCCGCCGTGGGGTCGGGACCCCCGCTGTCCAGCTGCCTAGCCAGACCGCGTTGGTACAGGGCTAGGATCGATGCCGTGTTGGCTAGCTGACCCTGAACCGACAAGACTCCATGCACTCTGGTCAGCATGGCGTCCATGGCCTTGGTGTCCCTTGTGGCACAGGCTGGTTGCCCCAGAACCGATGTGGCGGGGGCGATCAGGGCCCCCAGGGTCCGATCCAAGGTCGGTGGTGGGCCACAGCCGATCCTCTCCGGACCTTCCACATTCGCCAGTCGTTTAACTAGGCCTGACCAACGGTGGGCCTCTGTCGGCTTCTTAAACTGCTGGAGCACTAAGTCCTCCACATCTGGCAGCAAGGGCACCAAGAGGGAGTGAGGCTGGTCCCCCACCTCGTCGTCGAACCGGGAGGTTTTCTGTGTCAGCCCTGAGGGCAGCTCCACCTCCAAGGCCCGTGCGGCTCGGAGGAGGGGTACTGCTCTTGTTCCTGCTCCTCCTCCGCCTGTGCCTCCTCCCCCTCTTGCCAGGGGGGGAGGCCTTCTTCCTCGAGGTCATCGGGGTCATCGGGGTCATCTCCCATAATATCAACATCCTCCTCCTCCGACCCACCCTCCAGGTGCACCTCCTCCTGGCCTACAATGGCAGCAAGGTGCTGTGGAGCCGGTGGGGCCGGTATTGTGGCCGTAGGGCGCCGCAGAGTTATAAGGCGCCGTGGAGCCGGAGGAGCCACCATTATGGCTGCCAGGCGCTGTGGGGTTGTCAGATTTAGCGGAGCTGGTGGGGCTGACGAAGCTGTGGCTGGCGGCGGTTGCTGCCGCTGGTCGCCCCCAACAGCAGTCTTCAGCCGCTTAGCCTGATGCTGCTGGGCTAAATTAGAGAGAATGAACGGGCCCTGGCCTCCCTCACTCTAGCCGGCAGGATGAAACAGTTCATACAGGCTGCCGGGTCCAAACTGGCCATGTGTGCATGGTCCAGACCCAAGCACAGCATGCACCTGTCATGGCCGTCCTCCATGGGCATTTTCACCCCACACACCGAACAGGTGTGCGCTGGACTGGCCATGTTTCTGTTTCCCTTCTATGTACCTAAATATATATAGCTAGTGTTATAATTTACATATATATGTTCAATATATATTCAATAGGCAGGTTTCACCAAGGAGCGGGTCGCACGGGCAAGACTGAGGCTTCCTCCGCAGAGCAGATTCGGCACTCAGTCTTGTTGCTGTTGTTGTTGACCAGCTCTCTTCTTACGTGAGGTAAGTGGGCTGTGTGCCACGCAGCTGTTCTAATATTGTTTTTGTCTTTGAATGTGTTTCCAAACTGCGAGATATCTTATACGTCTGCTCGTGGAAATCAAAGGATCGAAGTGGCTCTGCACAGATGGGGCTTAAATAGCCGGCTGATTGGCATCTGGGCAGGGCCACGGGTAGAGGATGTGTCTTAAAGAGGTATCCATTACACTGCCCCTGTGGGGTCAGTTCCCGTACATATTGAATAATATGTAGTGGAGAGCCAGTCTCGAACACGATAGAGAACACTGGATCACACTACACACCTAATACCTGGGCAAGTGGAAGCACTATTAAACATGTTACAGATGCATGCTTGCCTCAACGCATCATGTGGAACAATAAAAAAGCACGAGTCCAGAATCAATAAACTCTCTTCCCTTTTTAGCCACTAATTAAACTAAATGTTATTTATTCCCTCATGTCCCAAATGTTCAAGCAGTCTTGGTCCAGATCACCGGGATGATAC
Source organism: Protomyctophum parallelum (assembly GCF_964188405.1). Lineage (NCBI taxonomy): Eukaryota > Metazoa > Chordata > Actinopteri > Myctophiformes > Myctophidae > Protomyctophum > Protomyctophum parallelum. The sequence continues at coordinate 31,688,645 of NC_139699.1, forward strand.
AGCGAGTGTGTTTCCCTGACGGGAGCCATCTGTCTTCTTTTCCCCTCCTGTCATTAGCCCAACTCTCTGATGATCCCCAACACAAATCGTCAGCTGCAATCTGTCTGTCTGCCTTCACTGCCAACCAAACATCTGAACAGCCAAACACTCTGATGGGTCGAGGCACCCACCGCTAACCACCTCCTCTTCCAACTTATCAAACACCTTTTTTGTCAAGCCGCGCAAAGTGCAGAACTATTGGCCATCCACCAGAGGGTGCACAATTTAACTATGCACAGGTTCATGGAATCCTTTGACGAGGAGGGGATGACATGATGTTTTCTTTTTTGGCACTGCAGCGAATCTAACTTTTCTATGGATTCTACCTCCCTCCATCCCTCCCCTCTTTATCTCGTCCCACTCTCTTCCACAATTCTTTCCGGCTGGCAGGGTGCAGCCATACACTATCCGCCGCCTGTTCCTGCAAGTGTGAGGGATGTGCATGTCACCCGCGATGGCAGGGGGAGCAGCCGAGCCGAACGTGAACATACGCCGTGAGAGCTCCCATCTATAACTCCCCCTCATAATGAACAACAAAACCGAACGCAACACGAACCGTGATTACCTTTCAAGAAAACATTTTCACGAGGATAAACAAAAGCGTTTGCTCTCATGGCAATAAAGGGGGAGAGTAGTCGTGGTTGTGAACAGGCTTCAGGCGGATTGTTTACAGGAAATTGAACTTCTGCATTAAGCAGTGAGAACTTGGACTCCTTTGTGCTTCTGTTCACTGCCTGGCAATCTTTAGGGGCGAGGTGAGTCAAAGCCAGCCTTTCCTTCTGCATCGTGCTCTCATGGCGCGTTCACACCTCCCTCCAGCAGCCCCTATTACACCCCCTTCCCCAACTTGTAATTGGCTGGAACACTTCAACAACACCCTCCCCTCCCCTCCCAACCCCCACTCCCACACACACCTCCTGTGAAAAGGTTTTCAAGCTCTCTCTGGCGTGTTCTTTATTGGCTCGGGGCCAGATAGAACACCTGTGGTAAACTGCTGCTCAGTTTGGACTTAATAACAGAATGCACAGACCTTCAACAAAAATATGAAATCCAAGGGGATACTTTGTGTGTGTATACGTGCTGCGTGCGTGTTTGCGTGCATGCATGCCTGTGTGTACATGCTTGCATGTGTGTGTGGCGAGCATACGGGATTATTATTATTATTATATTCATATTTTATGAAAAATCTATATGTCTCATGATCCCGCCCCACCCCCCCATCCCCACCCCCAATACAAACTTCAAAAATAACCTTATATAATATATATATCATAAATGAATACTGAAACCAGATATAATCATTAAGGAAAGTTTATGCATGTACATGTGTACTATATGTATACTCTTAATTTCCATTTTCCAGCCATTCAGTTGCAATATTTCTTTTGAAAATAATTTGGGGACCCCCCAAAATAATTTGGCGACCCACAGGTTTAGAACCTTGACTTATTGTTCTTTTCCCCTTTGTCTGATTATCATCTAGGAATTGTATTAATAAATATTATATATAATATGAGAGAAGTCTCTTTCCTGATGTTTTCAATCCATTTACAATCAAACTCTAACCAATTGACAGTTTCAAGTTTAAGGGTATAATTTGCATAATTCCTTCATTTTGGGGAAAAATCTAGAAATATAGATTTTTCATAATTTTCATAAAATCCCTTACATTTCCCAATAATCATAATAATCCCCTATGCTCGCTACATGTGCATATCCTATACACAGTACACATTAATGAGAGAGAGGTGAGAGACCTAGAAAGAGACCTAGATAGAGCAATTAGTTCATAAGTCTATGTGCTTAGGTAGTCAGCTATCTTTCCTTGCCCACCTGCTCCACACCGCCACTGATGCCCAGCCCCTCAACCATACACAGGATTCCGGCATCAGCAGGTTAATTAGCAGAGAGAGTATGGTCGGGGACTTGGAGACGGAGGAACAGGAGGGGGTCATTCCCCTCCGTCGCCGTCCCTCTGAGGCAGATGCTGCCGTGCCCCGCGAACCCCGCTCGGCACACTTTTTGGTAGAGAGCGACGGACGTATACAACTTTGGAGACAAACAGCTGGACGAGGAACGGAAGGCTCAATAAATGTACTCGTTCCTTTACACTTTCAACCTGTTGTCCCTATTTCAGGCAAGTCATTATAACATAACACGTCAAGGTGCGATGTGTAGTGAGCTTGCAGATGTGCTGTTTTCACTATTCATCATACAAAATTAAGTGGTTGAAAAGGGGGGTGTCTGGTTGCCGTTTACTCCCATAAAGTTTATGGCTAGTGTGCTTTGGTGAGGCAGTGTGATGGGGAGAGATGCTCCTTGGAGACCCCTGAAAACCGACTCCGCTCTAAGGCTGAAGGATCTCAAGGTCATTCACCATAAGGGGGATGGTGAAAATTACCAGATACAGTAGGCGGGCTAGACTGGATCAAACTGGAAACCAGGCTTTCCACATGTACAACACGACCATGCACATTCACTTCCTTGTATACATTTTCTGTACAGCAAGTCGCAGATGAGCATGAATGCTGAGCGCTCAAAACGTAGTTTGACACTTGTGTCGCTCCAAGGGTGAAGTCACCTTTAGTCAGATGTTAGTCACTGATGGTCACACTAAGGACAGAGATATGCTGAGATATGTCTCAGTCACAATCTCAGGCTGCGCCGTGCGCTGCGACCTGTGATTGTGGGCCGGTACAAAAACCCATCTTCAGTGTTCATTTAACACTGTAAAAATTCACCCTCAACATGGATCAATTTGGATCATGTAATCAACAAGTACACATACACATTTAAGAACCAAAGAAACAGTCAAATTGGATAATTGTCCTAAAGCTATGTGCAGTGCAGCTCAACCACAACAGTGTTCTGCTGGCCTTCGTAGTATAGGCTATAGGAGTTGGGAGTGCTGCAGTACAGATCTTTGATAGAGTGCCTTCATTACCTCATGTGAAGGGCAATCTGGTTCCACAGAGAGGAAGGGGGGGGGGGGGGGCATGGTAGCTGGATTTGCGGCTCAACAAGCCGCTGCAGGGCATGATCTGCGTGGCGTCATTCTAACGGGTTGAGAGGCCATCACACAGCCAACTAAAAAGCAGACAGCAGAGAGAAGCACAACAAAAAAAGGTCCTCACGCACACACGCATGCACACATACACACACAGGGACAGTGACAGACAGAAAGACTGTGAAATAACATCTCTGTTGTGTGTCATGAATTCCCTCTCCCTCTTATCTGTCGCTTACAGTTTGTCTGCACATCCATGCACAGCATGTACATCGACCTACTATACTAAAAATAGAAACTATACTCACCCACCCCCCACACCCCAGGCTTTTTGTGATATCAACACTCACGTCCAGCCACTATACCTTTTATTACAGCGGACAATTGATTAACGAATGCTGTTGGAGCCATTACTCTCCACACACACAAGTATGTTATGGTTACAGTATCAATGGCAGACACAGTAGTAAAGTAATGCAAGTTAAAGCCATACCTCAAAGCACTCCTGTTGGATTAATGGGCCCTCCCTGATGGGTGGGGGGACTAGTGTACTCTCTGAAGGGTTTATGGCTGCAGACAGGAAAATAGTGGGGTCTAGAGACTGTACGTGCGTGCGTGCGTGTGGGCGTGCGTGTGTGTGTTTGTTTGGGGTGGGGGGGATTACCAGATATGGGCTGCTGAAACACAGTGGCTGTCTTCAGTCTAAGGTTGATGATGATAACTCCATCTCTATCTCTCTCCGTCTGTCTGTCTCTCTCTCTCCCTCCCTTCCTCCCTTCTCCTCTCTGTCTGTCTGACTTTCTCTGTCTCTATCCCCACCTTTCTTCTTCCTCTCCTCTCCTTTCTGCTTGTAAAAAAAAAAGCAGAAGAATGCAGTGCACTCGCTCTCAGCAGACCCAGTGGATGCAGGAGTAATGATGTGTCCATCATGGCACGACGACTGGCCATGACTCACATAACTGGAGACGTGGGGGCGGGGGCGGAGGCGGTGGCCTAATGGAAGCAGTCGATGGATGCTGCTAAATCTAAGGCAACTTCATCCACTCACCTTCTTTGGTTAGATTTGACAGCGCATAATGTCAGCAATGAGAATACAGTAAATACAAGCCTGAATCGATGGCACTATAAAGCATGTTACAGGAAGTGGTGGCGATCAGTTGGCGGGTACACACTCCGGGGAAGAGTGAGTCGGAAGGCTGTGTGAGGGGGCGGCCAGGTGAAAGTGATATATGGAGGCACTCTCATCTCTTCTGGCCTCACGCTCCGCTGAACATCATCAGAGAAGCAGAATTACACCTCAAACTGAACCAACATTTCAGGCCCTCCCTTTGCCTGCAGCCGATGTGTGCCTCATGCGATATCTGTCATTACGGCAAGAACAGAATGAAACCCTGCACCTCTGAGTGAGGTCAGATCCAAAATGAAAACTCTCAGCCCTTACCGAGGACATTATGTTGAAACACATCGCTCTGCTGGGAGCATGAACTGAAGCTTCACTACGAAAAAAGAGTAAACTCAAGAAAATATTTTCTAAAGATCTTTTTTTTTTGCTTCCCCAATAATGTACACAGCAGGAAGCACTACTTATGTCCCCAACAAAGACATGGAAGTTGGATGGAATAATAGTAACCCGGTGTGACACCCCCCCCCCCCCCCCCCCCACCCCACCCCGCGTATCTGAGCTAATGCAGTGCAATTCCATTAGCCATCCTCCTGCAGCCGAGAGTTCTCTCTGTCTGTCATTCATCACTAGCCACAGACTAACACAGTAAGAACAGCACTGCAAATTACCTTGGCCCCCCTTCTCCACCCCTGCCTTCATCTAGCTCTCTCCAACTCCCCTGCTCTTCTTCCTGTACCGTTCTCCCTCTATCATAATTAACCTCTAATTCCTGCAGTTTCTATTCTGTGTGTGAATAAGAAATGGGAAAGACCGCCTTCCATGACATCTGGTCACAAGCTGGTCTCTCTCGATACCACAATTAATGGGAGGCAGGGCTGAATATCAATACGAGCAGCACTAAAACCTTCGCTGCCTGCCGATCCACTGACACAGCATCAACTTTTTTTCATTAATGTTTAATTTCAAATACCCATTATGTGGAAGAGTGACTCATTTGACTTTAACACTTAACTCTTTCTTTTGTTATGCCAAAATACAGTATGATACCTCACACAGCATGCCCAGTAGCCAGAGTGCACACAGCATACTGGCTTTGCCCTGGGCTACAGTAGGTTGTCTCCCACAGTGTCAGTTTGCTTGCAACTAGTTCCGGGTGCCTGACGCAGTGCCTTGTCAGCCTCATCCTCTCTCTGACTTTGTCTGTTACCCGTGGGGTAGATGTAAAGTGGTCAAGAGACAAGAAGGTGGCCACAGACACTGGTAGCCAAAGTGCCAATATTGTATTATAGGCTGCAGAGTAAAGAAACCAACGTTTCGGTAGATGGCGGTCCGTTCATATATGACCACATTTCTGATGTGGACTGTCCAACATTTGACACCATGCTCATACATGTGCAGCGATGCGGCACATTGTGAGATTGTAAATCAACTGTTATTCATTTTATACTTTTGATGCAGTATTTATTTATATATTGCGGTATTGATACTTTTACTTTTTTAAGTAAACAATAATGACAAAGTCATACTACTGTATACCAGCTTGTGCCAAGCTAAACCCCTTGAAAATTTCATTACTCTTGCACCTTACTAGTATTACAAAAAAAGAAAAGAAAAAAAATTAGTAAAATTAAGGTGCCTTTCACGTAGTAGGCTACAGTTGACTTCAAAGGGCCAAAGCAGCACTCAGGTCAGGATTATATCAGGTAAAGAATGAATTGATTAATGATAATGAATGCTATTCTTTAGTTTTCCCTTGCCCTTGAAATATTTATTGAAGTTGTTCATTTAAATGCTTGCCGGAGGTTGATGAATGTCTGCATGTGTCTACTGCAAGTTGCCGTTGCGCTGAATTCCAGGATAGGAGCTTTTACATCCGTTCAGACTATGGGAAGGCATTGCGGACTCTTCATTGGCTTAAAGGACAGCCAATGACAAGAAAGTCATGAAAAAGTAGCGTAACTTGCTTCACAAGCTGGTAGAATGTGAGTCCCCACCTCTGGTTATCTTGGAATACAAAGTGGAAAGCTTACATACACAACGTCTTTGTTTTCCCATCTTTCTCTCTCACTTTCTATATCTCACTCTATTGCTCGCAGTTTGAGTGACATATTCGGTTCTTCATTCCGACAGTGAGAGGCCGGATGCATTTTGCACGACTCAGCCCACTCCAGCTGGGTCAGAACTCTGACAGTATGACCTGAGCTTCTATTCTAGCTAAGAAATGTTGCTTTAGGTGAACCAGCTCTATCTAGCTGTCACATAATGGTGTGTGCATGTGCTGCACTATCACCATCTTTGGTGCCACAGGTGCTGCTGCACACATGCACGAACACAGGCATGTTCGTTCATGCAAGGACACTTTCAGTGTCAGTTGGTAATAGTATGATTGTATTCTCATTGCATGTTGGATCAGAGTTAGTATTGGGGTTAGAGTTGGGGTTTTGAGTAAGTTTTAGGGTATTATAGATGCCATTTTGTGGGGCTGATTTTAACCCTAAACCTTACCCAAAACCCCAACTCTAACCACAATACTAACTACATAATGAAGTGACATTATTCCGGTATAGAGTGTCTTAGCCCTTCCGTCGCCCGTCGCCTATATTAAGGCGTCTTATTGGTAAATAAATATATTGTGTGTGTGTGTGTGTGTGTGTGTGTGTGTGTGTGTGTGTGTGTGTGTGTGTGTGTGTGTGTGTGACTGTGTGTGTGTGTGTGTGTGTGTGCGTGCGCGTGTGTGCACGTGTGTGCACGTGTGTGCGTGCGCATGTGTGCGCGTGTCTGTGTGTGTCGGTGTGTGTGCATGCACAAGCGAGAGAGTGCATGCGTGCGTCCGTGCGGTGCATATGTTAGTATTATCCATTATGTGTTTGAAGATACAGGCAACTCATGACACCAGCAAACTAATGGTGGAGATGACTCAATGCCAATTTGAACAATATGCACATCAGTTCCTACAATCAGAATCAGAAGCCTTTTTTTAGCCATACATGTAAACATGTTAGGAATTGGTTTCGGTATAGTACAGTTACAGATTGCAGTTACCACAGCTGCCATGGACGGCGCTATATTGGATACAATGATGATGGTATGACACATACATGACATGTACTAACAAGTAAGACGCGCAAACGCGTGAAGCGAACGCAGCTCGTGTGTGTGTGGTTGTGTGTGTGTGTGCTACAGCTGCGCCCTGTGTGTGTGTGTGTGTGTGTGTGTGTGTGTGTGCGTGCGTGCGTGCGTGCCACAGCTGCGCCCTCTGGTGGCGGGCCGGTGGTGTAACAGCGTGACACCACACAGCGTGACACACACACACACAGACACTCAGCCCCTGCTGTCATAGTAAGTGGCTCACTGCGTTCGCAATAATGTTGAGCCTACCCTATAGCCTATATGTATTTATATCGCTGCTGTCGGGCTGAAATTCCATATCTTTTTTAGCGGTGGCACACCGCTAAAAATGCCCAGCAATGTGCTTGTGTCTGTCTGTCTGTCAGTATCTTGAGTGTACAGGGTTTTATGAGGGCCCAGGTAGGGCCGGGCCTTAATTTTCGGGCCTGTTGAGAACTGTAGTTTTCGCCAGCTGCCGGGCGTGGGCTGCACTAATAACTTTGGGGCAGGCCCGTCTAGAGTTTAAATGGTATATCAGTCAAAAGGGAGACATCGAAGAGGAAGGATCAACATATTCAATGTCAGAACATCTCATATATATAGAGATCTAAGGGGTTGAGGTTGAGGTTCGAGGTCTTTGCTGGCCGGCTCCAAAAATGCAGATCTAGGTCTATGTATGGCTATCCAGGGTTTGATGAGGTCAGTGTCGTGATCTTCATATGGAGACGGCCATATATGGAGCGTGTCATGAGGCGTGACGGACTGATGCCCATATATGGTGGTGTGACGTGTCACGAGGCGTGACGGACTGACCGCCATATATGGTGGTGTGACGGAGTCACTGACGGATTGACAGGTTTTGCAGGTTTTCATAGTAATCTGTGACCTACAGTCGCAACAAGAAAATTATAGTTCCACCGCTCAGTTCGCACGGCTGCGATTATAATTTTTTCATAAATTAATTCTTAATGTTTTAAACTATGTTGTATGATAGGGTTGCGCAAAAGTAGCAACAATAACCAATCTATAATCTCACAACGCGTCACAAGCTTGCAGTACTGCTATTTTCAATATTTTTGAAAAATATTACAAAGAATAATATAATAATATAAAAAAGCGATGCCAGGTTGAAGGTGGTTGCACCTGTCTGTGGCGTTTACAAATATTTAACCAGTAAAAGATTTAAATAATTCAAATTTGAAACCATTCCTAAGTGGTTGCAAAGGACAGAGCAGAGAATGATCACATGATATATTATAACCTCAGGGAACGCCCGCCACGGCAGCTAGTACACATAAAAACATCACATGACCTCGGTACATGCAACATCCTGTCAGTCAGGGAACCTTGAACACGCAATTCCTGTCGCTGATGTGAGTCGACACCTGCTGCAAAGCTGATCACCAGAGACCATGTGTTAAAACATCCACATTAGCCCACATTAACTTGTCCTTGAACTAACCTCTGCGGGCCTGACAACGATGCAGGGAGGAGCTGAGCTTTGCCCTTCCACTGGCCAGGACTCTCTCCCTTGATAGATAGCAAAGTGTACAGTGTGTTGTTTTATTAATCTGTGTTGGTGTGTGTGCGCACACATGCGAAACCAGCCTTGAAGTGTCAACGATGGGATGTGAGATACATATGTTAGTTCTCTGTGAGGAATGATATAAATCACCCGGGAAGGCGGAGCTCTCATCGCTCACACAGCCTGTGTTCATATTCCATTACTCAGCGGCGATCGCCTGGATCGCCACATCCCTCCATATGGGAGAGATGGAGAGAGCAATAATCCCAGATAAACAAGCAAACAGTAGGGTTCAGAGGAGAAAGAAATAGGGGGGGGGGGGAGGCAGAGAGAGAGTGAAGATAATGGAGGGTGATAGAAGGAGAGAGGAAAGAGAGACAAAAACTAACTTTTTTTCTCTTAGCAAATAACATCTGCAGTAAGTGATCTGTCCACTGTATGATTGGCTGTCACCGCATACTGATTGACTGTCTTGTCACACACTCACTTACTGGGAGTGCACAAACAAACAGGACATCTGTCACCATCAGCCAAATAACGCAGTTTGCATGTATTGGTGCGTATACGCGCGCACGCACGCACACACACACACACACACACACACACACACGTGGATGGGCCACATGAGAGGTGCATGCGAATGTGCACACCTGCACCAGCAGGCAGGCACCTATCATTCTCTGGCACTGGTCTCCCTGCTCCACTCCCCCAGTGCAGACGCAGGGAGAACAGACAGGGAGCCGGGTTTTTGACAAATGAAGCCGCCGCTGTATAGATGGGAGATGTCAAGATTGTGAGAGAGAGTCCCCAGTGTGCTGACAAACAGTGTGGGGTACAGGATGCCACCAGTGGAGAGAGCCGGAGATTGAGCGAGGATGTGGGGGGATGATTAGGCGAAATGGGGGGGCCACAGCAGACACATTTACAAATAGGGTTGCCAGTCGCAGGGAAAAAAGTGACTAACAGTGCTGGCTGTGGCTGAGGGTTGGCCAAAATAGAAATAACAACAAATCACACCTGTGTGAAGTGAGGGGCGCTCTAATCAATTATTGACCTTATACCAACCATGAAACATACCTTAGTTACGTCACCAAGAATGGTGGTCCCTTATTGGCCAAGGGTTTCCACCGACATACAGACAGCCGATTTGCTCAGACACATAATGACGTAAATTCTCCTTTCATTGTCAATGGCATGGTTTGTGACAGAATCTACACTATAGCTGTTTATAGGAGGGGCTAGCGCCCCTCAAAAAAGAAGGAAATGCTCAAGGTTGATGTTACCCGTCGCGGGATATAAAGTCCAATTTCTCTCTCAGCAGAAAACGGACGTGAAGAAAAAACACCTGACCTTGTAACAGTCATGGCTGCGGCAACTTTTTACAACTGTAGAAGAAAGAATTAAGTGGATTTGTTTGGGTTCACGGGTGCACCATTATGCAGCCTGCAGAGAGCAGAGGGGGGAAATGGGCTGAACCCAAAGCCCGGCTGAGGTGAGGCGTGCCAGCCAGGTCGGGGTCAGTCGAGTGCTGGAGTGGAGTCAGCCTCACCCAGCAGCACATACGCAGAGAGAGAGAGAGAGAGAGAGAGAGAGAGCTAGAGAGAGAGAGAGAGAGAGGAAAAGATAATTCATCTTGTAACAGGTCAGTGTGGGACTGCCAGCAGCAGCATATTTCATATCCCCGAGCCCTGCAATGGACATACAGATAAATTGATGTCACACGCTTAAGATTTATTCCTCCTTTTCCACTACAACAACAAGCCTACACAAACATATATGATATTAGACTCCCTCTATACGTCAAATAGCTTGGCTTGCTTTTTATCCAGGTTGCAGAAGCCAGCGCAGGGTCTGTGATACAGTCAATCCCTTTCTTCTCACAGTCCTGATAGTAATGTGAGTCAGGCCGTTGTAAGTAAGGCACAGGGGTGTGTTAGATGTCGGCGGATATAAGGATCTCAGCATCTCCGTTCCAGCGTGTTGCTCACGCTTCATGCCTCAGTGTTTATGGAAACTGGGAGCGTGGGGCCGGCATCGGTCTGAGCTGTCAGAGGTTCGCCCTGTCAAGAGCGGTTCATGTCAGGATATGGGATGGAGGTACAGTATAGTACACTACAGAGTATAGTACACGGCAGTGCACTGGTGTGTTTTGGGAGCTACGTTTGCAGGTTGAGGTCAGGACAGGGGTCGTTGCGTCGTCATACAGTATTGTGGTGGACATCTTTGTCAAAATTCCAATTTTGCCATGGACCTACAAAATGAGTAGACAATAATATTACCAGAAACACAAAAAGCCCTGCATGACCATAAACATTTGGATCCATTTGTACACCGAGTTATGGGGGTCCTTTCAAATAAAATGTTTATGAACCACTAGTACTAGTGGACTCATAATGTGCAATAGTGTTATAGCATATAGTGTCATACATATTCTGAAGAAAACATGGATACTTTGCATTCAGTAATTGGGTATTATATAAAATAAGAACATTATAATGGTGTGTAAAAAGAAAATTAAGCCTTTGAGGTATTGATGACCAAGGCAGTTTGAACGGCATTGGCATCAGTATTTTAATTTTTTTCATAGTTCACACATCCATTTGGGTGATTGAAAAGATGAATGCAGTCTCGCTTTGAGGAACGGATCCAAGATGTAAACCGAATGTAACCTCGGTGGCTAGGGTACACAGACTGGATCACATGTTTTCTTGTGGATGTGATGGCATAACTCGCAACATCAGCACCAGAGAGGAACATGTGAGCTTTCATGTTTGTTCATTCATGCTGTTCTGGACTTGCTTGTGTTAATCTCTGATGATTGCATTTCTTAAAGGTTCAGAGCCATAGAGCATTTGATTTTCAAATTGTTTTCTTTGAACTACTGATATTATAAATATAATGGATAGTACCCTGCTGTTCATGCCAGCAGGGGTTTAGCTCCAATTTAGTTTCTTTTAAATGTGCATATACTGTAAGGTTTGGGTTTTTACACAGGGTTAACTTAGGATGGATGGAAAGTTGAATCGAAAGATCTTTGTGAATTCTGATTGAGAATATATTTCAAAAGCAAACTAAATCTCTTTTCACTATTTTTTGTCAATTGCTTTCCACCAAAGAAAAAAGCACTTACTTTTAGAAACCCAACATAGTGTATGGTGCCGACATCTTTCACACCTGTTCCAAAACCTTGCTTATTAGGGTAGGCTTCAGGAGAGAGTGGAACTCTGGCAGGAAGTCCTCGACTCCCATTGGTCTTCTATGGTCATGGGAACAGGAAGGAAGAGGTGCGCAAATGCACTTCGGTATACACAAACGACAATTGGCACACACTGCCTGGCACAGCTGGCACTCACAACGACGGCTTATTCTCTTATTTTATTCAACCAACAAAAGACAAAATGAATAAAGCCAGATGCATAGTCATTTACTGAGGGCCATTAATGGAGCATCTTAGCTTGCGTACTATAGCTGCTCATAATGTCACATTCCCAAATAACAAGGAGGAAAATTGACGACATAATTATTGCCATGCTCAATTAAGACCTTTTTATTCTCATTTATTTATTTATTTATATATTTTCTGAATGCTTGTTTCATAATGTCTTATTTTACTTAAAGTTATGGTTGGTTTTATTTGAGTGTTAAATAACTCCAAATTGTGTTCAGTAACAAGATGACTCTTTATTGAACAGAAAATGCATTTTTAGGTGAGGATATCAATTTTATCCAAACAGATTAAACAAGTCAAAATTGGAACTGGAACGCTATAATAATTAAGCTGATGAATCAGTACTCTGTCCTGATTGGTATAAACCTTTGTCACCTACCTGAACATTTCTTTCCTGTTTATTAAAGAACTGTAGAAATGGGGAGACTCTAGCTCTGGTCCATAGCCTCAAGGGCAGTCCATACTGTCTCCGACCATCAAACTTTTAGTCGGAAAGCTCCGGTACAACTTCAACATGACGTTCTGAAACGCATTCCTCCGATTTTTTGTTCTGAAAGCTGCACTCCCAGATGTTGTGACTCGCCGAACTCTACTTCGGAGAAATAAATTAAGTCTGATCTTTCAGACGAAAGGTTTGGTGGTCGGAGATAGTATGGACTGCCCTTTACTGCTCTTGCTGACGTTGCATTAAGGCTATGGAACTGATTGGCTTCCTGCCTCTGTCCGGGGCCGGGGCTGACGGACAGATCGGTGAACCAATCAGGGTGCGCAAATCTGAGCCGCGACTAGGCCAGAAAGGTCTAGTGTTAGCTCAGGCTACCACATGACGTTTTTATTTCCAGGGAGGAAAAAAAAGTCTGGGTCTGAGTCCACTTCAATATGGCATAAAGTAGCGCAAACATTGCACACTCTCTGCTGATTTCTGATCGTCTGCACCTTTGTAAAATTGACATACACACGCACACATGTACACACACACACACTCCTCTCTCTCTCTGTCGCTCTAAGTAATTAGTCTCATGTCGCGCAGCTGCGCATAGTTTCTCCTGGCGGATCCTGCCGGGAGCTGCCTATGCCATAAAAAGCATAGGTGAGTTCCAGGCTACCACATGACTGACTTTAACTGACATACTTAAAAGTACTGGTGGCTTTTCCAGAAATACTTATAAGTGTTTTCTCTGAATGTTTGTTTAAATCTTGCTACCTGCCAGTGGCTGACAGGTTGTCATTCTGGTTTGGCACTGTGGTATCATAATGTTTTACCTACTCACCAATACAAAGATGGGTTGTGTAATTAGAAAGCCTACTTTCCTTAGTGGACACACTTTTTTCCCAGTGAAAACAAAATCCAAATGTTTTAGTTACACGTGTGGTGGCGGGCTCAAAGTGTGTCCACTAAGGAAAGTAGGCTTTCTAATTACACAACCTGTCTTTGTATTGGTGAGTAGGTAAAACATTATGATACCACAGTGCCAAACCAGAATGACAACCTGTCAGCCACTGGCAGGCAGCTAGATTTAAACAAACATTCAGAGAAAACACTTATAAGTGGCTCGTTGGTCTAGGGGTATGATTCTCGCTTTGGGTGCGAGAGGTCCCGGTTTAAAATCCCGGACGAGCCCACCTTTTGATTACAAAGTCTTCTTTTCACTATACAGAGGAGAGGCTGGTCTGCATTTATGCAAGCCCTGGAAGTCGACAGTAACATAGCTCTAAATGCGACGACATTAGAGCTATGGATCAGAGCTATAGTTACTGAACAAAAACTGAATGATTACTATCAGAATATAGTGCTTTAACCTTTTAACTCAATTGTTTTTGTTTTAACAAAAATATCCCTTTATAGGGAAACACATCCAGCACCACTGATGGGATAAAGTAGACCTATTAAGCAGTTACGTACCATTACTTATAAGAGTGTGCACCCTAGCTGTGCTCAAGCAAGGTCACG